>NC_059429.1:4716795-4737024 GCF_021028975.2 Sphaerodactylus townsendi
AAGTAAGTGTGTTTAAGATTGAGCTGGGCTGTTAAGAGGGGGTCAGCATTTCTCCTTTCATTCTCCCCCATTCCACACAAGGCTACGCTTTGTAAGCAACATAAATAAGGGTTCAAATAAATAGACGTGTTTCCCTTAAAAAGAAAAGGGGGAAAATGTAAGTAAAAAAGAAACACACTGTTCCAATTGGTTGTAATATAAAATATTTCCACTTTCCCCTCAGGAAGGTGTTTTGCACATTCAGAAAAGCCACACACACCCCTGCCCCCAATCAGAAGTGTGCAGAAGTCAGGATTCTGTGGAGTCCTCTGCCTTTATGGAAGGGAGGGAAGGAGAGAAGTTTGGGGGCATGACTCAGTGGAAGAGCATCTAGTTGGCATTCAGAAAGTCCCCAGTTCAATTGCTGGCATCTCCAGTTTAAAAAATCAAGTAGGAGGTTATGTGGAAGACTTTCCAACTGAGACCCAGCAGAGCTGTGTCCAGTGAGAGTGGGCAGTGCTGACCCCAACAGACCAAAAGGTCTGGCTTGGTATAGGGCTGCTTCCTGTGTGGGTCCATGTGGTTTTTCATAGTGCTGTGCCTCCAGGAGAGTTTTTATCTGTATTTTTTAAAGTTGGTTTTCCAGTCTTTCTCTTTTTGTGATGTGCTGATAAATTGGCAATTTGGTCAATCCATTGTGTGCGTATATGTTGTGTTTTGGCTAGCCAAATGCCTATCCTGTTGGTTTCATGAAGTGTATGAACTGTTCTTGGGGCACTTTGGCATTTCCAGAATAATGCATTTTCAATCCACTTTCACAATTGTTTGCAAGTGGATTTTGCTCTTTCGCACAGTAAAATCCAGCTGCAAAGTGCATTGAAAGTGGCTTGAAAATGCATTATTCTCATGTGTGATAGTGCCCTTAGCCTCACTTCCAAAACACCTTTAGAAGGTGATTTTGCATCAGTTCAGTAAGCATCATTGTGGACCTGCTGCTCTAGAAAAGTGATAAAAAGAAGGAAAGTCTACAATTAACTTTAACATATGCTGATCTTAAGAGGGATATGAAGGGTGATGGACACACTCGGAAAGACAGCACCCCTTACCTTGTGGTGAAGGTGCTGTATTTGCCCAGGGTTGTTTTTTGTGGAAGTATTTATACCCCATATTTTGGCCTTTGAGGTTAACCAGTGTTCAGAAATGTCATCAAGAAAAGAGTAGACTGTGTTAAGACATTAGTATTGAAATCAAGATTTTGTCTGATCCTGAGTGATAGTATCAGAGTGTGTTTATCTGCTTCTGATTAAGTACATATAATATTTATACATTGATTTGTACTGTTAAAATATTGTACTGCCATCTTTTTGACCATCTGAGTCCTCCAGAACAGCTTGCAATACAAACACATCCCACAAATTGCAAGCTCTGCCAGCCTCCCCCCCGCCCCGCCCATCCCCAACACACCTCCCTGCCCATGGATCACAGGGTTAGGGTTAGTGTCATACAGGAAAACAAATGAAAGCCATTTAGAAGTTCCTTTTTGGGCCCTTTTGTTTTATTTTTATATATTTTTTCTCAGCAGTAATAAAACATTTTGAAAATGTCAAAAAATATTTCCACTGTGTGGCATGAACCATTGCTGTGTTCAGATTTGTGAGTTGGGGCATGTTCTACAATGTGATGGTGACTGAAATGACCTGGTGCAAAAAAATGTTGTTTGGTTGTGGTTGGGGAGGGTGGTCATCTACATGGGCGGGGGGGGGGGGCGCAAAACTCAGATTTTGCCCCGGGCTCCATTTGTCCTAGCTACACCCCTGGCCGCGTGGCAGAGAAGGCAGCTCCCTTGCTACCAGTCTGGTGAAGTTTCTTAGCCTTGTTTGAAGCAGCCCCGAGAGAGAATGAAGTTCCCGGGACGAACTACGTGCATGTGTTGTGGCTGTGTGCGTCTGGGGAACCAGCCCAACTCCTGGGTGAGCTCACCCTTGGGGAGGAAGCAAATCATGAAAACTCTAGGAGACAGACGTTGGCCAGATTTGGAGAAAAACAGAAGGCCAGCTGAGGGAAGAACTGAGGAGAGCTGTTCCCAAGAGCAAAGAAAATTATGTTGCCTTTATGACCCGCCTGAAACGCACAGTGCAGCAGTGGCTCAGGGCCGCAGATGTAGTATGGATTGATGACGCCTGTCAACTTATTATGAGAGAACAGTTTTTTCCAAACACTCCCTGAAGACATCTCAGCTATAGTCCAGGCCAAAGAGACGTTTGACTTGTCCGAACTAGCTGCTTTTGCAGACCAGGTGGCCAATAGTAAGAGAGCCCTTCCAGGGAAGCAAGTGCTGTTTAAAGCTACTCCTAGAGGCAAGAAAGGAGTTAAAGCTTCTTTCCAGAGAAGAGATACTCCCTCGAGACCTAGCAGAGTACTGTGTCCAGTTCTGGTCGCCGTATCTCAAAAAGGATATCGAAGAGATAGAAAAAGTGCAGAGAAGGGCAACGAGGATGATTGAGGGACTAGAGCACCTTCCTTATGAGGAGAGGCTGCAGCGTTTGGGACTCTTTAGTTTGGAGAGGAGACGTCTGAGGGGGGATATGATCGAAGTCTATAAAATTATGCATGGGGTAGAAAATGTCGACAGAGAGAAATTTTCTCTCATTCTCACAATACTAGAACTAGGGGGCATACACTGAAAATGCTGGGGGGAAGAATTAGGACTAATAAAAGGAAACACTTCTTCACGCAACGCGTGATTGGTGTTTGGAATATGCTGCCACAGGAGGTGGTGATGGCCGCTCACCTGGATAGCTTTAAAAGGGGCTTGGACAGATTTATGGAGAAGTTGATTTATGGCTACCAATCTTGATCCTCTTTGATCTGAGATTGCAAATGCCTTAACAGTCCAGGTGCTCGGGAGCAACAGAAGGCCATTGCTTTCACCTCCTGCCTGTGAGCTCCCAAAGGCACCTGGTGGGCCACTGCGAGTAGCAGAGAGCTGGACTAGATGGACTCTGGTCTGATCCAACTGGCTTGTTCTTATGTTCAGACTGGTAGGGAGGTCCACTCCGAAGGCCATCTTATGCTTTTTATGTAAAAAGGAGGGGCATTTTAAAAGCCATTCCCCTGAACTAAAAAAGGAAACCCAAGTGCAACTTGTTGGAGGTGATCGCATTCTTATGCAAGCTGAAAATTGGAAAGAAAGCAGTGAATCACAAGAGGGTTCTGACCCGTTCGAGTGAGGAATAGTGACTGTCGTGATAAAGGGAGTGAAAAAGCCACGGCCAGACCCCGAGAGGATTGCCCGGAGGCATCAAGGCTACAAAAAAAACAGCTCAGCCCATTGATTCAAACATTATGGTGAGAATGGGCAAATTGCAACTTAAAAGAGTTTGGATTTATATCCCCCCTTTCTCTCCTGCAGGAGACTCAAAGGGGCTTACAATCTCCTTGCCCTCCCCCCCTCACAACAAACACCCTGTGAGGTAGGTGGGGCTGAGAGAGCTCCGAGAAGCTGTGACTAGCCCAAGGTCACCCAGCTGGCGTGTGTGGGAGTGCACAGGCTAATCTGAATTCCCCAGATAAGCCTCCACAGCTCAGGCAGCAGAGCTGGGAATCAAACCCGGTTCCTCCAGATTAGACACACGAGCTCTTAACCTCCTAACCACTGCCAGAGAGGCTCCGTGGGCCCACACGAGCTGGCAGAAAGGGCTGAGAGAGCTCCGAGAAGCTGTGACTAACCCAAGGTCACCCAGCTGGCGTGTGTGGGAGTGTACAAGCTAATCTGAATTCCCCAGAGAAGCCTCCACAGCTCAGGCGGCAGAGCGGGGAATCAAACTCGGTTCCTCCAGATTAGATACACGAGCTCTTAACCTCCTACGTCGCTGCTGCTCCTTACTGATATAGACCAGTGTTTCCTGACCTTTTCAAAGTCGCAGTACCCTCGACCTCGCTCTTCATATCTCAGGGTACCCTTGAGGTTCGTTTGATTTTTTTTGCATTTTTAGGCTTTTTTCTGTTTTTAGTCTGTAGGGGGCGTATTATTAAGCTAGCGGCACCACTATTTCGGCGTATCTTCAGGAGACTCTCCTGATGATGCCACCCAGGTTTGGTGAGGTTTGATGTAGGGCAGTGACGGCTCACCTTTTTGAGACCGAGTGCCCAAACTGCAACCCCAAACCCACTTATTTATCGCAAAGTGCCAACACGGCAATTGAACCTGAACACTGAGGTTTTAGATTAGAAAAAACGGTTGGCTCTGAGGCATGCGTTACTCGGGAATAAGCTTGGTGGTAGAAGGTGGCTTTGCTTTGAAGAAACCATGCAATTCTTCGAACGGGTGAATCGCAACCCTAGGAGGGTTTACTCAGAAGCAAGCCACATTGCCAGAAACCGAGCTTACTCCCAGGTAAAGGATTGCACTTTAGTTCTTTGCATGAAAATCAGCGGGGTTTAACAGCGCTTAACAGGGTTACCTATACTGCTTCCCCAAAACTAGGTCTTAGGTTTCATGCTAATAATCGACTCCAGCGATCCAGGCCAGCCTAGATGTGTGTGTGTGTGTGGGGGGGAATTCTCCCCCCACAAGATGAACTCTGTTTGTGCGTGCCCACAGAAAGGGCTCTGAGTGCCACCTCTGGCACCCGTGCCATAGGTTCGCCATCACTGGTGTAGGGGATCCACATTATGGACCCCCAAAAGGGTGTTATCATCAAGAGTCTCCTGAAGATACCCTGAAAGTTTGGTGGCTCTACCTTAAAAAATGTGCTCCCCACAAACACCCCAGAAATTCCCCATTGGCTGCAATAGAGCCACTTCAGAGCAGAGAATCTGCCAGGCTCTGTCAGCAAGTTCTATGGTGGGAAAAAATAATTGTTTTTCCCCACCATAGACCTCACTGGGGCTTGCTGCTATGCCCAGCCTGCTCTGTAATGGAGATTTTATTAGGGGCTCTGGTGGGGGTTTTGCTCTGGGAAGGGGCACCAAATTTCCCATAGGGATGCTAATGAGTCTCCTACAAAGAACCAGTCAACTTTGCTGAAGTTTGGATGGCCAAAAACTCATTCTGGGGACATCAGCTTCACCTTCAATTGGGAGCCATCAGCATTTGCCCCTCCCATGCTCACTTTAAAAAAGTTTGCTAGTTTCTTTCAGGAGACTCACTAGCAGCCCTGCGGAACATTTGGTGCCCCACCCTGAAAATTATTGTAGAAAATGTTGACAGAGAGAATTTTTTCTCTCTTTCTCACAATACTAGAACCAGGGGGCATTCATTGAAAATGCTGGGGGGAAGAATTAGGACTAATAAAAGGAAACACTTCTTCACGCAACGTGTGATTGGTGTTTGGAATATGCTGCCACAGGAGGTGGTGATGGCCACTCACCTGGATAGCTTTAAAAGGGGCTTGGACAGATTTATGGAGGAGAAGTCGATTTATGGCTACCAATCTTGATCCTCCTTGATCTGAGATTGCAAATGCCTTAGCAGACCAGGTGCTCAAGAGCTGCAGCAGCAGAAGGCCATTGCTTTCATCTCCTGCCTGTGAGCTCCCAAAGGCAGCTGGTGGGCCACTGCAAGTAGCAGAGTGCTGGACTAGATGGACTCTGGTCTGATCCAGCAGGCTAGTTCTTATGTTCTTATGTTCTTATTAGCAGCAGCAGCAGCAGCAGCAGCATGAGAGAAATAAGGTACCCAGGACCTGGTGCAGGAAGTCAGTGTTGTTGAGCCGATAGGGAACAGCGACCACAATGCTGTCAGATTCAGTATCTCAGCATGCGAACAAGTGGCAACTACTAATGTAGTTACATTCGCCTTCAGAAAGGGAAATTTCTCAAAGATGAGGGGGATAGTGCGCAGGAAGCTGAAAGGGAAAATCAAGAGAGTCAAAACTGTCCAGGATGCTTGGAGGTTATTTAAAAACACAGTAATAAAAGCTCAGCTGGAATGTGTTCCACAGGTTAGAAAAGGCAGCACCCAGTCCAAAAGAAAGCCACCATGGTTAACAAGAGAGGTTGAGGAAATTATCAGAAAAAAGAAAATGTCTTTTAGAAAATGGAAGTCCAGTTTGGCTGATGAAGAATATGAGAGGGAACACAAATGGTGGCAAAAGAGAAGCAAGTTAGCTGTAAGGGAGGCAAAAAAGGATTATGAGGAACGCATGGCTATGAACATCAAGACCAGCAACAAACAGTTCTTCAAGTACATCAAAAGCAGGAAGCCAGCAAGAGAAGCGGTAGGCCCATTAGATGACAAAGGAACAAAGGGTGTGCTAAAAGATGGCAGGGAGATTGCAGAGAAGCTGAATGAATTCTTTGCATCTGTCTTCACCCAAGAGGAGGTGAGGAACATTCCTGCACCTGAACCAAGCTTCTTAGGAGGCGAATCCGAGGAACTAGCGAAGATAGTGGTAGACAAGGAAGAAGTTCTGGCAGCCATTGATAAACTAAATGTTACCAAATCCCCTGGCCCAGATTGCATTCACCCAAGAGTTCTTAAAGAGCTCAAGCATGAAATTGCTGATCTTCTCACTTTAATATGCAACTTATCCCTGAAATCAGGCTCCATCCCTGAAGACTGGAAGATGGCCAATGTCACACCAATCTTTAAGAAAGGATCTAGGGGGGACCTGGGAAATTACAGGCCAGTCAGTTTGACATCTGTTCCTGGTAAATTAGTAGAATCTATCATTAAAGATAAAATTATAAAACATGTAGAAAAGCAAGACCTGCTGAGAAAGAGTCAGCATGGCTTTTGCAGAGGCAAATCCTGTCTTACAAACTTACTAGAGTTCTTTGAGGGTGTAAACAGGCATGTGGACAGGGGTGAACCGGTGGACATTGTCTACTTGGATTTCCAAAAGGCTTTTGACAAAGTTCCTCACCAGAGACTGTTGAGAAAACTCAGCAATGAAGGAATAAGAGGGGAAGTCCTCCTATGGATTAAAAACTGGTTGAGAAACAGGAAACAAAGAGTGGGTGTGAATGGGAAGTTCTCACAATGGAGAGATGTAGGGAGTGGTGTCCCCCAAGGATCCGTTTTGGGACCAGTGCTCTTTAACCTATTCATAAATGACCTGGAAGTAGGGGTGGGTAGCATGGTGGCCAAGTTTGCAGATGATACCAAATTATGTAGGGTGGTGAGAACCACAAAGGATTGCGAAGAGCTCCAAGCGGACCTTGATAAATTAGGTGAGTGGGCTCATAAATGGCAAATGCAGTTCAATGTAGCAAAATGTAAAGTGATGCACATAGGGGCAAAAAATCCAAACTTCACATACACGCTACAGGGGTCAGTGCTATCAGTCACAGACCAGGAAAGGGATTTAGGCGTCTTAGTTGATAGTTCCATGGGAATGTCAACTCAATGCATGGCAGCTGTGAAAAAGGCAAACTCTATGCTGGGGATCATTAGAAAAGGAATTGATAATAAAACTGCAAAGATTGTCATGCCCTTATATAAAGCAGTGGTGCGACCGCACTTGGAGTACTGTGTCCAGTTCTGGTCGCCGCATCTCATAAAGGATATTGAAGAGATAGAAAAAGTGCAGAGAAGGGCAACAAGGATGATTGAGGGACTGGAGCACCTTCCCTATGAGGAGAGGCTGCAGCGTTTGGGACTCTTTAGTTTGGAGAGAAGGCGGCTGAGGGGGGATATGATTGAAGTCTACAAAACTATGCATGGGGTAGAAAATGTTGACAGAGAGAAATTTTTTCTCTCTTTCTCACAATACTAGAACCAGGGGGCATTCATTGAAAATGCTGGGGGGAAGAATTAGGACTAATAAAAGGAAACACTTCTTCACGCAACGTGTGATTGGTGTTTGGAATATGCTGCCACAGGAGGTGGTGATGGCCACTCACCTGGATAGCTTTAAAAGGGGCTTGGACAGATTTATGGAGGAGAAGTTGATTTATGGCTACCAATCTTGATCCTCTTTGATCTGAGATTGCAAATGCCTTAACAGACCAGGTGATCGGGAGCAACAGCCGCAGAAGGCCATTGCTTTCACCTCCTGCACGTGAGCTCCCAAAGGCACCTGGTGGGCCACTGCGAGTAGCAGAGAGCTGGACTAGATGGACTTTGGTCTGATCCAGCTGGCTTGTTCTTATGTTCTTATGTTCTTAAGGTAACCCTTCTGTCGAGTGGAGTAATAGAGTGAACAAGAGAAGTTTGTTAACATTTCTGTTGGCCGCTTTCTGACAGAGAGCAATCTTTGTAACAGAGCTCAGAATGGAAACGCACAGAAGTAAAGTTTCAAAGGAAGCAAAATACTTTGCAACAGGAAGGGCTTTGAGACCCATTAAGTAACTGTGGCTGCTTGCATTCTCTCATAGGGTTTACATTACTCCGAGGCGTAGAATTTGTCCCGGGAGAAAGAAAGGCCTTCAGTCTATCAAGAGACCCCAATGGCGTTGAAAGAGGATTACTTCTCTCCCCTAGAATTATCAAAATTACAATAATTTTTACTGAGCTCTCGAGGTTTCCCTTTCACGCAGCAGTCCACGAGAGAGAAAATCCAGACCAGGACAAAACATGTTTATATCAAGTATGTCATAAGTATGCCAAACCCCCTCCCAACTAAGTAGGGTTCAGTGGGCAATGAGCATGTTGGACGCTTGGCTTCCTCGGCCGGCCATCTAAAGCTCCAGCTCCAGCAGGTTAAAATAGAGGTTCTGCGAAGGGCCTTTGGAAGATTTCTTCGCCATGGCGCTGATTTGGGTGCTGCTCTTCTGGCTCCTGCCGCAGGTCAGGCATGAGTCACTGAGATCGAAGTGCCTCTTGCCCAGACCCTTCCAGCTGCAGGAGGCCTATTACAAGCCAGCAGACCTCACTGTTGGGGGGATCTTGCCCCATCTCAAGTCTTCAGTCACAGAAACGACCTTTGCAAAACCTCCCAGAAATGTCTTTGTTGCACGGTAAGTTTTGCCAGACGGGGTCTGGGTTGTTTTACTTTTCAACCCGGGGAGCAAAATCCAGTGGCAATTCCGTAATGATTGATCTGAGTTAACTAGAAGGGTGAATCTATTAGTCAGGGCAGAATATAAGAATAGTCAGTTGAATCAGACCTGAGTTCATCTAGTTCAGTTATCTCTGTTACTCGCAGAGGTTCACCAGGTGCCTTTGGGAGCTTACAGGCAGGAGGTGGTGCCACGGCCTTCAGGAGCCGTTGCTCCCGATCACTTAGTCTGTTAAGGTATTTTGCAATCTCAGATCAAGGAGGATCACAGGTAACATAAATCGACTTCTCCTCTTCCATAAATCTGTCCAAGCCTCATTTAAAGTTATCCAGGTGAGTGGCCATCACCACCTCCTGTGGCAGCATATTCCAAACACCAATCACACATTGCGTGAAGAAGTGTTTCCTTTTGCGAGTCCTTCTGACTTCTTTTCCTCATATTTTCAATGAATGCGTTCCGAAACTAGTATTAGAGAAAGAGAGAAAAATTTCTCTCTGTCGACATTTTCTACCCCAGGCATCATTTTATAGACTTCAATCATATCCCCCTCAGATGTCTCCTCTCCAAACTAAAGAGTCCCAAACGCTTCAGATTTGAAAATCTAGTACTGCAGGCTATCAGGTTTAAGGGAGACGCAGCTGCCCAGTTTTCTGGCCTCCATATTAGCCATATGGGAAATGCCAGATTTCACATTATGACGCTGAATTCTCCATCCAACTTTCTTATGGATAGTGATGGCCAGTTTGTGTGTGTGTGTTTGTGTGAAGCACCATCAGCAACTCCAGCAAGATCTTTCAAGGCAGAGGTGGGAGAAGCAGAGGTGGTTTCCCATTGCCTTTCTCTGTAGAGTCTTCCTTGATGGTCTCCCATCGAAATACCCAGTCCTGCCTAGTTTCTGAGATCTGATTAGATCAGTCCATACTGGGCCACCTTTCCCCCCATGATGGGCTTTAGACATATTTGAAAGATAACTGGTTGAATGCATGCAGGAATGGGTTATCAACTGCCATTACATATGGTAACTAATTGGAACCTCCATGATCAGATGGCAGTCTACCAATAGATATCATCTGCTAGGGGAAAATGGCAGGAGAGGGTCATTTTCTTGCTCTCTAAGGATAAGGATGCTGGGCTAAATAGAACTTTGATGTGGCCCATCAAGGATCTGATGAATGTAGCAACAAGCTACCACTTTTTGCAAATTAATACACATGCAATCAATATCCCTGAATAAAATCTTGCTTTTATGCTGGAGATCTTGCTTTTGTATAATAAGGGGATAATAAGGAAAGGAATTGATAATAAAACTGCAAAGATTGTCATGCCCTTCTATAAAGCAGTGGTGCGACCGCACTTGGAGTCCTGTGTTCAGTTCTGGTCGCCACATCTCAAAAAGGATATCGAAGAGATAGAAAAAGTGCAGAGAAGGGCAACGAGGATGATTGAGGGACTGGAGCACCTTCCTTATGAGGAGAGGCTGCAGCGTTTGAGACTCTTTAGTTTGGAGAGGAGACGGCTGAGGGGGGATATGATTGAAGTCTAGAAAATTATTCATGGGGTAGAAAATGTTGACAGAGAAATTTTTCTCTCTTTCTCACAATACTAGAACCAGGGGGCATCCATTGAAAATGCTGGGGGGAAGAATTAGGACTAATAAAAGGAAACACTTCTTCACGCAACGTGTGATTGGTGTTTGGAATATGCTGCCCCAGGAGGTGGTGATGGCCACTCACCTGGATAGCTTTAAAAGGGGCTTGGACAGATTTATGGAGGAGAAGTCGATCTCTGGCTACCAATCTTGATCCTCCTTGAACTGAGATTGCAAATGCCTTAGCAGACCAGGTGCTCGGGAGCAGCAGCAGCAGCAGCAGAAGGCCATTGCTTTCACCTCCTGCCTGTGAGCTCCCAAAGGCACCTGGTGGGCCACTGCGAGTAGCAGAGAGCTGACCAGATGGACTCTGGTCTGATCCAGCTATTGTTCTATGTTCTTATACATAAGCCACCGCCTGTGAGCTCCCAAAGGCACCTGGTGGGCCACTGCGAGTAGCAGAGAGCTGGACTAGATGGACTCTGGTCTGATCCAGCTGGCTTGTTCTTATGTTCTTATGTAGTGGAGATTGCGCAACACTTGAATGATCTCAACAAAGAGATACAGGGTTGGATCAAAGCTGTGACAAGAGTTTTTATGGCAGCATTTGTCCCTCTGAAGCAAGAAAATAATTTGGCACACTTTCTCACCAGGAAAACTCTGTTTAATGGTCATATATCCACAGAGAGGTTCTGGTGAATGATCCCCAAGAAAGGTTTCCATTTTCATGCAATCCTGAGGTTCCAGGGGAGCTCCAGATGGAAATCATTGATCTGTAATGTGATGCCATTCTCAATGACAAATTTTCTGAAGTTGACATTAGCAGATATTACCAGTTTTGAAGTCCAAATTATTCACAACTTAAGGCTTTTGCTGCTAAAATGTTGTCCACGTTTGGTGAACGTATGTGTGTGAACAGCTCTTCTCTATAATGAATGTTAATAAACCAAAAAATATGTTCTCAGCTTTTAGAGATAAGCCTGAACAGCATACTCAAAATTGCTACAGTACAGACTTTGACTCCAGATTTTGAAGCAGTAGTCCAAATCAGGAGGTATTTTAGGGTTGGTGGTTCGGCTCTGCCGATCCTGCAGATCAGGCCGAGCTGCGTGGGATCCGGATGGACTCGGACGCTGCTGGTCCAAGCTCAGGACACCCGAAACTCAGCTGCTCCGAGCCCATGGGGCTCCGAACAGCAGCTCGCCTGAACAGCAGCGTCGGCTGAGTTAAAAAAACAAACAAAACTCCACGTGCATGCAAGGGCAGCATGGGATTTCCCTCCAAAAAAGGAAAAAACCTCCCAGCCAGCAAGGCTCGGCGGGGGGAACCACCCACCCACCCACCCACCTGCCAGCGGTGCCCCACTCCCACCCCAACCCCAAAAGACAGGAAAACCAGTGAGGGGGGGAAGTAAAACTTCCCGCGGCTGATCCCAGCCAGCCAGCAAGACGATACATACCTTGGCGGGAGGGAGGAATTAAAAACACCAGACCTACCAGACCACGGCCACACAGCCCAGAAAACACACACAAGACTTGCAGCAGTAGGCTGCTTGGCCGCACAAGCCTCTTACTGTTGCCGGCTTAGGCCATCTAACCTTCAAGCACCTCTGAAGATGCCAGCCACAGGTGCAGGCCAAACAGTAGGAGCAACCAACAGTAGGAGCAACCAACAGTAGGAGTAACCAACTGCTGCAAGTGTTGTGTGTGTTTTCTGGGCTGGGTGGCCATGGTCTGGTAGGTCCTGCTACTGTAGTTTGGCCTGCACCTGTGGATCCTAATGATTTCTTCACTTGGTCACCCCAAAATCACCACCACATCATGGCACAAGTCTTAGACACATGTCTGCACAAAACAATCACACACACCACGCTTCATGGTCCCACAGTGGCCCAAAACCTGTTTTAAAAGCATGGATCCTAATCCTAACTTTGCCCCCCTTCAACCAAACTGCACCAAACTTGAAGGATATGATCGGGAAGGTGTCCTGAAGATACCCTGAAAGTTTGGTGTGACTAGCTTAAAACATTTTTTGTGAAACCTCCATGTGCAGGAGCAGTGAAACAATTTTTTAAAGCTAGTGACACCAGTATTCCAGGGTATCTTTAGGAGACCGTCCTGATGACACTCCCCAAGTTTGGTGAAGTTTGGTTCAGGGGGAGCAAAGTTATGGACTCCCAAAGAGGGTGCCCAACCACCCATTGTTTCCAATGGGAGCTAATAGAAGATAGGGGCTGTCCCTTAGAGGGTCCATAACTGTGGCCCCCCTGAACCAAACTTCACCACACTTGGGGGGTGTCATAATTAGGGTCTTCAGAAGATACCCCGACATTTTGGTTTCACTAGCTTTTTAAAAACTGTTTTGTGTTTTCCATCCCCCCTTCTCAACAAGAGCCTTGCATCAGTACTCTTATTGAGGAGGGGGGATGGAAAACACAAAACAATTTTTTCAAGCTAGTGATACCAAAATTTCAGGGTATCATCTGGAGACTGTCCTAATGATGCCCCCCAAGTTTGGTGCAGTTTGGTTGAGGGCAGCCAAAGTTATGGACCCTCAAAGGGGTAGCCCTCATCTCCTTAGCTCCCATGGGAAATAATGGGGGATGGGGCACCCCCTTTGGGGGTCCATGGCCCACCTGAACCAAACTTCACCAAACTTGGGAGGTGTCATCAGTAGGGTCTCCTGAAGGTACCCTGAAATTTTGGTGTCACTAGCTTAACAATTGCACCCCTGACAGGCACCCTCAGAAATTCTCCATTGACATCAGCCTCCTGAAATTTTGGTGCCAATACCTCTAAAAATGCGCCCCCTGCAGGCCAAAACGCAAAAAACACCAAAAAAACACATCCGAGAATCTCAGATGTTACCGTGAGTTCGGAGATACCCGAGCATGGCAGGCTCGGAGATGGGGCGATCCAAGCTCAGCCATCCGAACTGGGCCTGATCCCGAACCGGGGCCGAATTTTTTCACCATCAATTACCAAGGACTGTTAAATAAAAGAAAATATTGTGAGAGTGTTGTTGTTTTAAGCATTTTTGTATTTTACGTATTAGCTAATATTACTAATTGGCTTTGCCCGTGTCTTTTATAAAGTTTACCATTATGTTTTACGGTACACATTGCTCAATCACGCGACATTTATGTCATATCTGGCCCTCCTAACAAATGATGGTGCACAC
The DNA here is from genome assembly GCF_021028975.2 of Sphaerodactylus townsendi. Classification (NCBI taxonomy): domain Eukaryota; kingdom Metazoa; phylum Chordata; class Lepidosauria; order Squamata; family Sphaerodactylidae; genus Sphaerodactylus; species Sphaerodactylus townsendi. Next base: position 4,730,489 of record NC_059429.1, read on the forward strand.
CTTCAGAGGTTTTAACTACATCAGATAGCTGTCCATGCAGGCCTCATCTAACTTCTAATGAAGTGTTGGAACAGAGGTCTTTTATTTGTTCTGATAACCTACTATCCATATCGAGCTTCCACAGTTTCATCCAGAGATGCTGCCTTGAAACTGAATGAAATACTGTTTTAAGATCTAGAAAGGCAACATATAATTGTCTAGATTGTTAAGAACATAACAACATAAGAACATAAGAACAAGCCAACTGGATCAGACCAGAGTCCATCTAGTCCAGCTCTCTGCTACTCGCAGTGGCCCACCAGGTGCCTTTGGGAGCTCACATGCAGGATGTGAAAGCAATGGCCTTCTGCGGCTGTTGCTCCCGATCACCTGTACTGTTAAGGCATTTGCAATCTCAGATCAAAGAGGATCAAGATTGGTAGCCATAAATCTACTTCTCCTCCATAAATCTGTCCAAGCCCCTTTTAAAGCTATCCAGGTGAGTGGCCATCACCACCTCCTGTGGCAGCATATTCCAAACACCAATCACACGTTGCATGAAGAAGTGTTTCCTTTTATTTGTCCTAATTCTTCCCCCCAGCATTTTCAGTGTATGCCCCCTGGTTCTAGTATTGTGAGAAAGAGAGAGAAATTTCTCTCTGCCAACATTTTGTACCCCATGCATAATTTTATAGACTTCAATCATATCCCCCCTCAGATGCGTCCTCTCCAAACTAAAGAGTCCCAAACGCTGCAGCCTCTCCTCATAGGGAAGGTGCTCCAGTCCCTCAATCATCCTCGTTGCCCTTCTCTGCACTTTTTCTAACTCCTCAATATCCTTTTTGAGATGTGGCGACCAGAACTGAACACAGTACTCCAAGTGCGGCCGCACCACGGCTTTATATAAGGGCATGACAATCTTTTGTGCACGTACTTATTTTGTTTGTGCACGTACTTATTTATTTTAAAAAAACTGTAATGGAAAGCAACTCTGCCTAAATCCCATCTGCTCTAATGCCAGAAAGCAGTTTTCAACCAATTTGACATAGGGGTGTCTGGTATATAATTTTCCTATGACATCAAGGAGAGAAAAGGTCCATGATTATATGCTTATTTTCTTACCTGTTTCTTGTATATCGATACAATAGTACATGTTGTCTGTTCTTTGGGAATTGTACCAGTTCTATCAATATGTGTAAATAAATGAGCAAGCACTAGAACCTAGGACAGTGATGGCGAACCTATGGCACGGGTGCCAGAGGTGGCACTCGGAGCCCTCTCTGTGGGCATGCGCACACAGAGTTCGTCATGTGGGGGGTGGGAAATCACCCCCATACACACACCTAGGTTGGCCTGGGCCACTGAGCATGACGTGCGCGCACCGCGGTGAGCAGGGAGGACTCAGCTGGCGGGCCTGGTACCTGTGTTCCAGGTGGCTGCTGCCCTAGGGGGAGGGTGCAGAGGAGGCAGAGATGTTAGAGAAGCACAGAGCAGTGTACGTGGGACTTCCTGGAGGCTAGAGCAGGCTGGCCCCTGCTCGAGCGGGTGGGGCGGAGGAAGAGGGAGCCAACCGGTTTTTTCTAAACTAAAACCTCAGCATTCAGGTTAAATTGCTGGGTTGGCACTTCGCGATAAATAAGTGGGGTTTGTGTTGCAATTTGAGCACTTGGTCTCAAAAAGGTTCGCCATCACTGACCTAGGATATCAGAGGGAACAAGGCTTTCTACATGGGCCTTATTACTTTTAAGCACATCTATCAGGGATATGTTTTCATTAGGAGTAAAAGGTGACCAAACAGATACAGGGGCCACACGTTTCCCCACAGAAATTTCTGCGGACTCTTAAATTCACTTTATATCATTAAACAACTTATAAAAAGGTTTCTCTGGGGTATCCTTTGGGGTGCAAGAATCTAATTCATAGCTAATTCTCCCCTCGAGATCGGTGAACATTTTCCACAATTTTGTCATATGCTTTTGAGCTAAGTTCTTGCCATGACTTTTTATATGAGGCAAGTTTCACTTCTTTAAGCAGTTGTTTATATCTATTACTAAGCTCAAAGAAGGCTTTGGGGAGATATTTATTTGGAGTATGTTTATATCTTCTAAGAATATATCTGTTTTCTTTTCCTATGCAGACATTCCTTATCATACTAAGAATTATTTACCCTCTTCTTATTTTGAGCTATCTTAGTTGTCTTAATTTTTTAAAATGGTCTCAAAATTTAATCAAAACATCTTACAGGGCCAAAGCAACATCAGCATTTGGGGCATTATTTTATTCCTAAGTTTCAAGAATGACTCACTATTTAAGGCTCACTGCACTTTATATTTAAGGCTCACTACACCATTTCAGTCGACTATCAACAGTAATTTCAGTAGGGGGCAATACTAAAGTTTTCACTAATTTGTCCTTTTTAATTTTTTAAAATCAAATTTAATTCAGTAGAGCATAAATGGCTTGTGATCTTTTCTGGGCGAGAACCTACAGAAAAATATTGAATATCATCTGAGAGGTTAAAAGTAATTAAAATGTAATCAGTAACACTTGCTCTCCTACATGTGAAATAGGCAAATTCACCAAATATGACACAATCAGCATTATAATTCAGTAGTACTAAAACTAAATTCCTAATCAACTGACAGAAAACCTTCCCAGACATTTATTTAGTAGACTTAACAGGCAGTGCCTTCCCTGGTCTCCTGGCTACTATCATCAATCCATTCTCTGGCATTACCAATCCAAGCATTAAAATAATCCAGTAAAATAATCTTTGCATTGGAATAATTAACCTCCAAATCCAAATCGTAGAATTCCATTTTGTGCCAACAATTGTTATAATAAAATGGAGAAGTACAAGGAGGAATATGGGCATGAATTAACAAAATTTGCAGTTTGCAAGTTCTTTGCGGGTCGTGTGGATTCTCTCACATAAAAGCATATGTTCTAGGCGGTTATAGATATGGTGAGCCTGTGGAGTTTTGAAAGTCCTTTTGGCTGTAAGAAATGATGGGATAGTACCTGTGTCTCTGCAGCGTAGAAGAAAGGTTAGAGAACACAGTAGGTGTGCTTTCCTGAGCCGTAGTTTTTCCAATTTCCGTGTGTCTTGGAACAATTTCTCCCTGTAGAGATGTTCAATGTATTGTCGAAGGTTTTCACGGCCGGAATCACTGGGATGCTGTGTGGTTTCCAGGCTGTATGGCCGTGTTCTAGCAGCATTCTCTCCTGACGTTTCGCCTGCATCTGTGGCTGGCATCTTCAGAGGATCTGATGGTAGGAATGGAAAGCAAGTGGAGTATATATACTGTGAGGTCAAAAGGTGAGGCCATCTGAATAGAGTAGCCTGGCATGTGAGTCACAGAGAAGTCTGAAGCATGGGAGTAACAATGAAGATAGCAAGGTCAATAGGTGAATGCATCTGAATAGAAGTATCCTGGTCAATAGCACTCAAAGGAAACAAAGACCAGGATACTTCTATTCAGATGCATTCACCTATTGACCTTGCTATCTTCATTGTTACTCCCATGCTTCAGACTTCTCTGTGACTCACATGCCAGGCTACTCTATTCAGATGGCCTCACCTTTTGACCTCACAGTATATATACTCCACTTGCTTTCCATTCCTACCATCAGATCCTCTGAAGATGCCAGCCACAGATGCAGGCAAAACGTCAGGAGAGAATGCTGCTAGAACACGGCCATACAGCCCGGAAACCACATATCGCCCCAGTGATTCCGGCCGTGAAAGCCTTCGACAAGACATGGAATAAAATGAATTAAATAGTAGCCTTTAGGTCAGAGGGACTTCTTGGCTGTGCAATGAAGGTGGGGGAAGATAGTTTTCCTTGGCTTCCCTTCTTCTACCATTCCCCCTTACCACACGCCTCTGATTGCAGCCCAGTTGTCAAAAACTATCAGCACATCCTGGCCCTCGTATTTGCCATCAACGAGATCAACAAGGATCCGCTCCTCCTCCCCAACATCACGCTGGGCTTCCGCATCTATCAGGACACCTACTTTGCAAGAATGACCTACCAGGCTGGCCTATCCTTTCTCTCCACCGGCAATCAAATGGTCCCCAACTACAGATGCAGCAGAGAAGAGAAACTGGTGTCAGTCATTGGAAGCCTCTACTCCAGAATCTCACTGCAAATGGCCTCCATCTTGGGCATCTTCAAGATCCCACAGGTAAGAGGGTTTTTTTTTCCTGGGAAGAGGTGTACGTAATTTGGAGAGGTCCTAACTGCAGATATCAGGGACTGAACATAAGAACATAAGAACAAGCCAGCTGGATCAGACCAGAGTCCATCTAGTCCAGCTCTCTGCTGCTCGCAGTGGCCCACCAGGTGCCTTTGGGAGCTCACATGCAGGAGGTGAAAGCAATGGCCTTCTGCTGCTGCTGCTGCTGCTGCTGCTGCTCCCGAGCACCTGGTCTGCTCAGGCATTTGCAATCTCAGATCAAAGAGGATCAAGATTGGTAGCCATAAATTGACTTCTCCTCCATAAATCTGCCCAAGCCCCTTTTAAAGCTATCCAGGTGAGCGGCCATCACCACCTCCTGTGGCAGCATATTCCAAACACCAATAACACGTTGCGTGAAGAAGTGTTTCCTTTTATTAGTCCTAATTCTTCCCCCCAGCATTTTCAATGTTTGCCTCCCTGGTTCTAGTATTGTGAGAAAGAGAGAAAAATTTCTCTCTGTCGATGTTTTCTACCCCATGCATAATTTTATAGGCTTCAATCATATCCCCCCTCAGACGCCTCCTCTCCAAACTAAAGAGTCCCAAACGCTGCAGCCTCTCCTCATAAGGAAGGTGCTCCTATCCCTCATTCATCTTCGTTGCCCTTCTCTGCACTTTTTCTATCTCTTCAATATCCTTTTTGAGATGCGACGACCAGAACTGGACACAGGACTCCAAGTGCGGTCACACCACAGCTTTATAGAAGGGCATGACAATCCTTGCAGTTTTATTATCAACTCCTTTCCTAATGATCCCCAGCACAGAGTTTGCCTTTTTCACAGCTGCCAGGCATTGAGTTGACATTCCCATGGAACTATCAACTAAGACGCCCAAATCCCTTTCCTGGTCTGAACCGGAGACCTTCCAAGTGAAAAGCAAGGGTGCCTGCCACTGTGGACTCAAAGATGGTCTCCTTCTGCTACCGCAGAGATCATCCTCTGCTGTCACATGCAAAACATAAAGAATTTTAAACAAAGAAATAAAATCACACATAGGAATTGCAACCACAAAGGACTGAGTTAAAGTAAAGAAGAATAACATACAATCCTCTGAACCCTAACACGATGCATATCCCTACAGTTGAAAATAGGTGCTTAATTATTGGAGGAGGAGGAGGAGGAGTTTGGATTTATATCCCCCCTTTCTCTCCTGCAGGAGACTCAAAGGGGCTTACAATCTCCTTGCCCTCCCCCCCTCACAACAAACACCCTGTGAGGTAGGTGGGGCTGAGAGAGCTCCGAGAAGCTGTGACTAGCCCAGGGGTAGGGAACCTGCGGCTCTCCAGATGTTCAGGAACTACAATTCCCATCAGCCCCTACTAGCATGGCCAATTGGCCATGCTGACAGAGGCTGATGGGAATTGTAGTTCCTGAGCATCTGGAGAGCCGCAGGTTCCCTACCCCTGGACTAGCCCAAGGTCACCCAGCTGGCGTGTGTGGGAGTGCACAGGCTAATCTGAATTCCCCAGAGAAGCCTCCACAGCTCAGGCGGCAGAGCTGGGAATCAAACCCGGTTCCTCCAGATTAGATACACGAGCTCTTAATCACCTACCCCACTGCTGCTCCTGTGTAATATATTTTTCTCTGTTAAGGTCTTTCACTGCCGCTAGCGTTGTTGTAATTTATGCAGCAATAAACCCCCACAGCCATGCCCATCCTCCCACAATACGATTGGCTGCACCTGTGTAGCTTTGCAGGTGCAACATGCAGTTTTTTGTAAAGGATGGGCACCCCTGGAATGGCAGGACACTGGCAGGCGGATTCTCCCTGACCTTGGATGGCATGGTGGAAGGCAGGGAAATAAAGCCATTCGCGGCCTTGGCCCTGCTTATCTGAGGGACCGTCTCTCCCTATATCGCCCTTCTAGGCCCCTCCGCTCATCGGAGGCGGACCTACTGGTGATCCCTGGCCCCAAGGCGATCCGGCTGGCCTCCACAAGGGCCAGGGCTTTTACTGCTCTGGCCCCTACCTGGTGGAACAGGCTTCCAGGTGAGATCAGGGCCCTGCAGGACTTACAAAGTTTCCACAGGGCCTGCAAAACGGACCTGTTCCACCAGGCGTTTGGCCAGCCGGGATGATTTCAACTCTGCCATAAAGAACATCTGGCCTCCTGTGGGTACATAAAGGGGGGAGGGAGGGGTTGAAGCCATCTGTAGTTTTAGTATTTTATGTATTATTTTATGGAATTTATGTATCATGATACGTTTTAAATTGTTTTATCACTGATGGACACCGCCCTGAACCTTTGGGGGAGGGCGGTATATGAATGAATGAATGAATGAATGAATGAATGAATGAATGAATGAATGAATGAATG
>NC_059429.1:4737116-4757960 GCF_021028975.2 Sphaerodactylus townsendi
CATTCATTCATTCATTCATTCATTCATTCATTCATTCATTCATTCATATACGTAGCCCTCCCCCCCCAAGGTTCAGAGTAGGTGTCCATCAATGATAAAACAATTTAAAACGTATCATGATACATAAATTCCATAAAATAATACATAAAATACTAAAACTACAGATGGCTTCAACCCCTCCCTCCCCCCTTTATGTACTTACAGAAGGCCAGATGTTCTTTACTGGCAGAAGTTGAAATCATCCCGGCTGGGCAAATGCCTGGTGGAACAGGTCCCTTTTGCCGGCCCTGTGGAAACTTTGTAAGTCCTGCGGGGCCCCTGATCTCACCTGGAAGCCTGTTCCACTGGGTAGGGGCAAAAGCAGTAAAAGCCCTAGCCCTTGTGGAGGCCAGCCGGATCGCATGTAGGGGCCAGGGATCACCAGTAGGTCCGCCTCCGATGGCCGGAGGGGCCTAGAAAGGGCGATATAGGGAGAGGCGGTCCCTCAGATAAAAGCAGGGCCAAGGCGGCGAATGGCTTTATTTCCCTGCCTTCCACCATGCCATCCAAGGTCAGGGGAGAATCCAGCCTGCCAGTGTCCTGCCATTCCAGGGGTGCCCATCCTTTACAAAAAACTGCATGTTGCACCTGCAAAAGCTACACAGGTGCAGCCAATCGTGTTGTGGGAGGATGGGCATGGCTGTGGGGGTTTGTTGCTGCATAAATTACAACAACGCTAGCGGCAGTGAAAGACCTTAACAGAGAAAAATATATTACACAGGAGCAGCAGTGGGGTAGGTGATTAAGAGCTCGTGTATCTAATCTGGAGGAACCGGGTTTGATTCCCAGCTCTGCCGCCTGAGCTGTGGGAACTTCTCTGGGGAATTCAGATTGGCATGTGCACTCCCACACACGCCAGCTGGGTGACCAACAGGCTGGTCCAGGGGTGCAGGGAACCTGCGGCTCTCCAGATGCTCAGGAACTACAATTTCCCATCAGCCTCTGTCAGCATGGCCAATTTAGGCCATGCTAGTGAGAAACTGATAGGAATTGTAGGTGCTGGATTCCTGGAAAGCCGCACGTTCCCTACCCCTGGGCTAATCCCCAACTTCTCAGAGCTCTCTCATTTCCACCTACCTCACAGGGTGTTTGTTGTGAGGGGAGAGACTTCAAGGAGATTATAAGCCCCTTTGAGTCTCCTGCAGGAGAGAAAGGGGGGATATAAATCCAAACTCCTCCTCCTCACTCCTCCAATAATTAAGCACCTATTTTTTTCAACTGTAGGGATATGCATCGTGTTAGGGTTCAGAGAGTTGTATGTTATTCTTCTTTACTTTTAACTCAGTCCTTTGTGGTTGCAATTCCTATGTGTGATTTCCCCATTTCTTTGTTTAAAATTCTTTATGTTTTGCATGTGACAGCAGAGGATGATCTCTGCGGTAGCAGAAGGAGACCATCTTTGAGTCCACAGTGGCAGGCACCCTTGCTTTTCACTTGGAAGGTCTCCGGTTCAGACCAGGAAAGGGATTTGGGCGTCTTAGTTGATAGTTCCATGGGAATGTCAACTCAATGCCTGGCAGCTGTGAAAAAGGCAAACTCTGTGCTGGGGATCATTAGGAAAGGAGTTGATAATAAAACTGCAAGGATTGTCATGCCCTTCTATAAAGCTGTGGTGTGACCGCACTTGGAGTCCTGTGTCCAGTTCTGGTCGTCGCATCTCAAAAAGGATATTGAAGAGATAGAAAAAGTGCAGAGAAGGGCAACGAAGATGAATGAGGGATAGGAGCACCTTCCTTATGAGGAGAGGCTGCAGCGTTTGGGACTCTTTAGTTTGGAGAGGAGACGTCTGAGGGGGGATATGATTGAAGCCTATAAAATTATGCATGGGGTAGAAAACATCGACAGAGAGAAATTTTTCTCTCTTTCTCACAATACTAGAACCAGGGGGCAAACATTGAAAATGCTGGGGGGAAGAATTAGGACTAATAAAAGGAAACACTTCTTCACGCAACGTGTTATTGGTGTTTGGAATATGCTGCCACAGGAGGTGGTGATGGCCACTAACCTGGATAGCTTTAAAAGGGGCTTGGACAGATTTATGGAGGAGAAGTCGATTTATGGCTACCAATCTTGATCCTCTTTGGTCTGGGATTGCAGATACCTGGAGCAGACGGGTTAGCTCGGGAGGCAGCGGCAGCAGCAGCAGCTTGTGTGAAGGCCATTGCTTTCACCTCCTGCATGCCCAGGCTCCCAAAGGCACCTGGTGGGCCGCACTCGCGAGGCAACCGAAGAGCTGGACTAGATGGACTCGGGTCTGATCCAGCTGGCTGTTCTTATGTTCTTATGTTAAGTCCCTGATATCTGCAGTTAGGACCTCTCCAAATTACGTTTTACCTCTTCCCAGGAAAAAAAAACCCTCTTACCTGTGGGATCTTCAGAAGATGCCCAAGATGGAATACATTTGCAGTGAGATTCTGGAGTAGGAGACTTTAATGTGGGACTATAGCTTCTCTTCTCTGCTGCATCTGTAGTTGGGGATGATTTGATTGCAGTGGAGAGAAAGGATGGAATGACAGCCTGGTAAGGTCATTCTTGCAAAGTAGGTGTCCTGATAGATCACGGAAGCCCAAATGTTAGCAGGAGGAGGCCGGATCCTTGTTGATCTCGTTGATGGCAAATACGAGGAACCCGGGATGTGCTGATAGTTTTTGACAACTGGAGAGGCTGTAATCCAAGAGAGAGTGGTAAGGGGGAATGGTTAGAAGGGAAGCCATGGAAGCTATCTTCCCCCACCTTCATTGCACAACCAAGAAGTCCCTCACAGAGCCCTAAGGGCTACTATTTAATTCATTTTATTCCATGTCTTGTCGAGAGGCTTTCACGGTAGGAATCACTGGGGCGAATATGTGGTTTCCCGGGCTGTAGCCATGGCTAGATGTTCTAGCAGCATTCTCTCCTGATTTGCCTGCATCTGTGGCTGGCATCTTCAGAGGATCCTGATGGTAGGAATGGAAAGCAAGTGGAGTATATATACCTGTGAGGGTCAAAGGGGTGAGGCCCATCTGAATAGAAGTAGCCCTGGCATGTGAGTCACAGAGAAGTCTGAAGCATGGGAGTAACAATGAAGATATGCAAGGTCAATAGGTGAATGCATCTGAATAGAAGTATCCTGGTCTTTGTTTCCTTTGAGTGATATAGACCAGGATACTTCTATTCAGATCCATTCACCTATTGACCTTGCTATCTTCGTTGTTACTCCCATGCTACAGACTTCTCTGTGACTCCACATCTCCAAACTACCTCTGATCAGCCTCACTGTGCGACCTCACAGCTCTGTCTCCACTTGCCCATTCCTACCATCAGATCTGAAGATCTCGGCCACAGATACAAACGTCAAGGAGAGAATGCTGAGAAATACCGACCACATACAGCCTGGAAACTCCACAACATCCCAGTGATTCCGACCGTGAAGCCTTCGACAATGACAGTTGAACATCTCTACAGGGAGAAATTGTTTCCAAGACACGAGGAAATTGGAAGAAACTTCACGGCTCCGGAAAAGCACACCTACTGTGTTCTCTAACCTTTCTTCACGCTGCAGGAGACACAGGTACTATCCCATCATTTCTTACAATAGGGACTTTCAAAACTCCACAGGCTCCACCATATCTATAACACGCCTAGAACATATGCTTTTATGTGAGAGAATCCGCACGACCCGCATTGCAAGAACTTGCAAACTGCAAATTTTGTTAATTCATGCCCATATTCCTCCTTGTACTTCTCCATTTTATTATATAACAATTGTTGGCATAGAAAATGGAATTCTCTGATTTGGATTTGGAGGTTAATTATTCCCAATGCAAAGAGATTATTTTACTGGATTATTTTAATGCTTGGATTGAGTAATGTAGAGAATGGATTGATGATAGTGACCAGGAGACCAGGAAGAGCACTGCCTGTTATTAAAGTCCTACCCCTAAATAGAAATGTCTGGGAGAGGTTTCTGTCCAGTTGATTAGGAATTTAGTTTTAGTACTTTACTGAATTATAATGCTTTGATTGTTGTCATGTTGGTGAATTTGCTATATTTCACATGTAGGAGAGCAAAGTGTTACTGATTACATTTTAATTACTTTTAACCCTCTCAGATGATATTCAATATTTTTCTGTAGGTTCTCAAAGCCCAGAAAAAAGATCACAAAGCCATTTATACTCTACTGAATTAAAAGGTTGATTTTAAAAAATTAAAAGGACAAATTAAGTGAAAACTTTAGTATTGCCCCCTATGAAGTACCATTTACTGTTGATAGTCGAGCTGGAAATGGTGTAGTAGTGTAAATATATAAAGTGCACGTGAGGCCTCTAAATAGTGAGTCATTCTTGAAACTTAGGGCGTAAAATAATTTTTTTAAAATGCTGATGTTAGCTTTGGCCCTGTAAAGATGTTTTGATTAAATTTTGAGACCACATTTTAAAAAAAGGTAAGACAACTAAGATAGCTCAAAATAAGAAGAGGGTAAATAATTGCTTAGTATGATAAGGAATGTCTGCATAGGAAAAGAAAACAGATATATTCTTAGAAGATATAAACATACTCCCAAATAAATATCTCCCCAAAGGCCAGCTTCTTTGAGCTTAGTAATAGATATAGTAACAACTGCTTAAAGAGAGTGAAACTTGCCACCTCATATATAAAAAGTCATGGCAAAGGAACTTAAGCTCAAAAGCATATGACAAAATTGTGGAAGAAATGTTCACCCGATCTCGAGGGGAGAATTAGCTATGAATTAGATTCTTGCACCCCAAAAGGATACCCCAGAGAAACCTTTTATAAGTTTGTTTAATGATATAAAGTGAATTTAAGAGTCCATGCATGAAATTTCTGTGGGGAAGCGATGTGGCCCTGCCTCTGTTTGGTCACCTTTTACTCCCTAATATGAAAACATATCCAATGATAGATGTGCTTAAAAGTAACAAGGACCCCATGTAGAAAGCCTTGTTCCCTCTGATATCCCTAGGTCAGTGATGGCTGAACCTTTTGAGACCAAGTGCTCAAATTGCAACACAAACCCCACTTATTTATCCTTGAAGTGCCCAGCCCAGCAATTTAACCTGAGATGCTGAGGTTTTTTAGTTTAGAAAAAACCGGTTGGCTCCCTCTTCCTCCCAGCCCCACCCGCTCGAGGCAGGGGCCAGCCTGCCTCTAGCCTCCCAGGAAGTCCCATTTACACTGCTAACTGTCATTAGCTTCTCTACAACATCTCTGCCTCCTCTGCACCCTCCCCCCCTAGGGCAGCAGCCACCTGGAACACAGGTACCAAGGCCAGTCAGCTGTAGTCCCTCCCCCCTGCTCACCCTTGGTCTTGGCACGATCATGCTCAGTGGCTGAGGCCAACCTAGGTGTGTGTATGGGGGTGATTTCCCACCCCACATGGCCAGCGAGACTCTGTGTGCGCATGCCCACAGAGAGGGCTCCAGAGTGCCACCCTCTGGCACCCGTGTGCCATAGGTTAGCCATCACTTTGTCCTAGGTTCTAGTGCTTGCTCATTTATTTACACATATTGATAGAACTGGGTACAGATTTTCCCAAAGAACGAGACAACATGTACTATTGTATCGATAGCCACAAGAAACAGGTGAGAAAATAAGCATGTATAATCACATGGACCTTTTCTCTCCTTGATGTCATGGGAAAATTATATACCAGACACCCCTATGTCAAATTGGTAGTTTGAAAACTGCTTTCTGGCATTAGAGCAAGATGGGATTTAAGGCAGAGTTGCTTTCCATTACAGTTTTTTTAAAATTAAATAGAAATGCGTGCATGGAAACAAAATAGAATGCACGTGCACAAAAGATTGTCATGCCCTTATATAAAGCAGTGAATTGCGTGTCGCTTTTGTAGATACTGTGTTCAGTTCTGAGTTAGCCACATCTCAAAAAGGATATTGAGGAGTTAGAGAAAGAAAGTGCAGAGAAGGGCAACGAGGATGATTGAGGGACTGGAGCACCTTCCCTATGAGGAGAGGCTGCAGCGTTTGGGACTCTTTAGTTTCAGGAGAGGACGCATCTGAGGGGGGATATGATTGGGAAGTCTATAAAATTATGCATGGGGTACAAAATGTTGGCAGGAGAGAAATTTCTCTCTCTTTCTCCCCACAATACTACTAGAACCAGGAGGGGCATACACTGAAAAGTGCTGGGGGGGAAGGAATTACAGGACAAATAAAAGGAAACACTTCTTCAAATGCAGCGTGTGATTGAGTCATTTTTGGAATATGCTGCTGCCACAGGAGGTGGTGATGGCCCACTCACCTGGATAGCTTTAAAAGGGGGCTTGGACGAGGTAGATTTATGGAGGAGAAGTAGATTTATGGCTACCAATCTTGATGCCAGTCTCTTTGATCTGAGATTGCAAATGCCTTAACAGTACAGGTGATCGAGGAGCAACAGCAACGCATGAAGGCCATTGCTTTCACATCCCTGCATGTGAGCTCCCAAAGGCACCTGGTGGAGCCCACTGCGAGTAGCAGAGAGCTGGACTAGATGGACTCTGGTCTGAGAATCCAGTTGTGGCTTGTTCTTATGTTCTTATGTTGTTATGTTCTTAACAATCTAGACAATTATATGTTGCCTTTCTAGATCTTAAAGAGCAGTTATTTCATTCAGTTTCAAGGCAGCATCTCTCTGGATGAAACTGTGGGAATCAGGCTTCGATATGGATAGTAGGATTATCAGAACAAATAAAGAGACCTCCTGTTCCAACACTTCATTAGAAGTTAGATGGGAGCCTGCATGGACAGCTATCTGATGTAGTTAAAACACTCTGAAGGTGTGCACCATCATTTGTTAGGAGGGGCCAGATATGACATAAATGTTCGGCATTGGAGCAATGTGTACATGCGTAAAACATAATGAGTAAGAAACTTTATAAAAGACATGCAGGCAAAAGCCAATTCAGTAATATTAAGCTAATGCGGTAAAATACAAAAATGCTTAAAACAACAACACTCTCACAATATTTTCTTTTATTTAACAGTCCTTGGTAATTGATGGTGAAAAAAAATTAGGCCCCGATGGGATCAGGCCAGTTAGGATAGCTGAGCTTCGGATCGCAAGCCCAATCTCCCGAGCCTGCGTACTAGGGTATCTCGAACTCACGGTAACATCTGAGATTCTCGAGGATGTGTGTTTTTTAGTGTTTTTTGCGTTTTGGCCTGCACGGGAGCGCATTTTAGAGGTATTGGCACCAAAATTTCAGGAGGCTGATGTCAAGTGGAAATTTCTGAGGGTTGCCCTGTCAGAGTGCAATTGTTAAGCCTTAGTGACACCCAAAATTTCGAAGGGGGTACCTTCAGGGAGACCCTACCTGATGACACCTCCCAAGTTTGAGTGAAGTTTGGTTCCGAGGTGGGCCCATGGACCCCAAGGGGTGCCCCATCCCCCATTATTTCCCATGGGAGCTAAGGGAGATGAGGGGCTGCTGCCCCTGAGGGGTCCATAACTTTGGCTGCCCTCAGCAAACTGCACCAAACTTTAGAGGGAGCATCGATTAGGACAGAATCTCCAGATGATACCCTGACAATTTTGGTATCACTAACTTGAAAAAAAAAAAGTGTTTTGTGTTTTCCATCCCCTCCTCCTCAATAAGAGTACTGATGCAAGGGCTCTTGTTGAGAAGGGGGGATAGGAAAACACCTAAAACAGTTTACAAAAGCTGAGATAGAAACCAAAATGTCGGGGTATGTCCTTCTGAGAGAAGACCCTAATTATGACACCCCAAGTGTGAGGTGAGAGTTTGGTTCAGGGGCCACAGTTATGGACCCTCTAAAGGGACAACCCCTATCTTCTAATTCAATGGCTCCCCATTGGAAACAATGGGTGGTTGAAGCACCACTCTTTGAGGAGTCCATAAGCTTTAGCTCCCCCTGAACCAAACTTCACCAAAGCTTGGCAGGAGGTGTCATCAGAGACCAGATGCTCCTAAAGATACCCTGGAATACTGGTATCCACTAGCTTTAAAAAATTGTTTCACTGCTCCTGCACATGGAGGTTTCACAAAAAATGTTTTAAGCTAGTCACACCAAACTTTCAGGGTATCTTCAGGACACCTTCCCGATCATATCCTTCAAGTTTGGTGCAGTTTGGTTGAAGGGGGGGCAAAGTTAGGATTAGGATCCATGCTTTTCGGAAACAGGTTTTGGGCTCACTGTGTGGGACCATGTGAAGCGTGTGTGTGTGTGATTGTTTTGTGCAGACATGTGTCTAAGACTTGTGCCATGATGTGGTGGTGATTTTGGGGTGACCAAGTGAAGAAATCATTAGGATCCACAGGTGCAGGCCAAACTACAGTAGCAGGACCTACCAGACCATGGCCACCCAGCCCAGAAAACACACACAGCTTACTTGCAGCAGTTGGTCTACTCCCTACTGTTGGATTTGCTCCCTACTGTTGGATTTGCTCCTACTGTTGGATTTGCTCTACTGTTTGGCCTGCACCTGTGGCTGGCATCATTCAGAGGGTGCTTGAAAGGAGTTTAAGATGGCCTAAGCCCGGCAACAGTAAGAGGCTTGTCTTGACATTAAGCAGCCTACTGCTGCAAGTCTTGTGTGTGTTTTCTGGGCTGTGTGGCCGTGGTCTGGTAGGTCTGGTGTTTTTAATTCCTCCCTCCCGCCAAGGTATGTATCGTCTTGCTGGCTGGATGGGATCAGCCGCGGGAAGTTTTACTTCCCCCCCCTCACTGGTTTTCCTGTCTTTTGGGGTTGGGGTGGGAGTGGGGCACCGCTGGCAGGTGGGTGGGTGGGTGGGTGGTTCCCCCCGCCGAGCCTTGCTGGCTGGGAGGTTTTTTCCTTTTTTGGAGGGAAATCCCATGCTGCCCTTGCATGCACATGGAGTTTGTTTGTTTTTAACTCAGCCCGAGCCTTTGCTGTTCAGAAGCCCGAGAGCTGCTGTTAAGGGCTTATGGGGCTCGAGGAGCCAGCCCTGAGTTTCGGGTGTCCTGAGCTTGGACCAGCAGCGTCCGAGTCCATCCAGATCCCACGCAGCTCGGCCTGATCTGCAGGATCGGCAGAGCCGAACCACCAACCCTAAAATACCTCCTGATTTGGACTACTGCTTCAAAATCTGGAGTCAAAGTCTGTACTGTAGCAATTTTGAGTATGCTGTTCAGGCTTATCTCTAAAAGCTGAGAACATATTTTTTGGTTTATTAACATTCATTATAGAGAAGAGCTGTTCACACACATACGTTCACCAAACGTGGACAACATTTTAGCAGCAAAAGCCTTAAGTTGTGAATAATTTGGACTTCAAAACTGGTAATATCTGCTAATGTCAACTTCAGAAAATTTGTCATTGAGAATGGCATCACATTACAGATCAATGATTTCCATCTGGAGCTCCCCTGGAACTTCAGGATTGCATGAAAATGGAAACCTTTCTTGGGGATCATTCACCAGAACCTCTCTGTGGATATATGACCATTAAACAGAGTTTTCCTGGTGAGAAAGTGTGCCAAATTATTTTCTTGCTTCAGAGGGACAAATGCTGCCATAAAAACTCTTGTCACAGCTTTGATCCAACCCTGTATCTCTTTGTTGAGATCATTCAAGTGTTGCGCAATCTCCACTACATAAGAACATAAGAACAAGCCAGCTGGATCAGACCAGAGTCCATCTAGTCCAGCTCTCTGCTACTCGCAGTGGCCCACCAGGTGCCTTTGGGAGCTCACAGGCAGGAGGTGAAAGCAATGGCCTTCTGCTGCTGCTGCTGCTGCTGCTCCCGAGCACCTGGTCTGCTAAGGCATTTGCAATCTCAGTTCAGGAGGGATCAAGATTTGAGTAGCCAGAGATGCGACTTCTCCCTCCCATAAATCATTAATCCAAGCCCCTTTAAAAGCTATCCAGGTGAGTGGCCCATCACCACCTCCTGGGGCAACATATTCCAAACACCAATCACACGTTGCATGAAGAAGTGTTTCCCTTTTATTAGTCCTAATTCTTCCCCAGCATTTTCAATGAATGCCCCCTGGTTCTAGTATTGTGAGAAAGAGAGAAAAATTTCTCTCTGTCAACATTTTCTACCCCATGCATAATTTTCTAGACTTCAATCATATCCCCCCTCAGCCGTCTCCTCTCCAAACTAAAGAGTCTCAAACGCTGCAGCCTCTCCTCATAAGGAAGGTGCTCCAGTCCCTCAATCATCCTCGTTGCCCTTCTCTGCACTTTTTCTATCTCTTCGATATCCTTTTTGAGATGTGGCGACCAGAACTGAACACAGGACTCCAAGTGCGGTCGCACCACTGCTTTATAGAAGGGCATGACAATCTTTGCAGTTTTATTATCAATTCCTTTCCTTATTATCCCCTTATTATACAAAAGCAAGATCTCCAGCATAAAAGCAAGATTTTATTCAGGGATATTGATTGCATGTGTATTAATTTGCAAAAAGTGTTAGCTTATTGCTACATTCATCAGATCTTTGATGGGCCACATCAAGGTTCTATTTAGCCCAGCATCCTTATCCTTAGAGAGCCAGAGAATGACCCTCTCCTGCCGTTTTCCCCCAGCAGATGATATTTACCGGTAGACTGCCATCTGATCATGGAGGTTCCAATTAGTTACCATATGTAACGGCAATTGATAACCCATTCCTGCATGCATTCAACCCGTTATCTTTCAAATACGTCTAAAGCCCATCATGGGGGAAAGGTGGCCCGGTATGGACTGATCTTATCAGATCTCAGAAACTAGGCAGGATTGGGTATTTCAATGGGAGACCATCAAGGAAGACTCTGCAGAGAAAGGCAATGGGAAACCACCTCTGCCTTGAAAGATCTTGCTGGAGTTGCTGCAAGTCAGCTCTGGCTTGATGGTGCTTCACACAAACGCACACACACAAACTGGCCATCGCTATCCATAAGAAAGCTGGATGGAGAATTCAGCGTCATCATGTGAAATCTGGCATTTCCCATATGGCTGATATGGGGGCCAGAAAACTGGGCAGCTGCGTCTCCCTCAAACCTGACAGCCTCCAGCACTAGATTTTCAAATCTGAAGCGTTTGGGACTCTTTAGTTTGGAGAGGAGACATCTGAGGGGGATATGATTGAAGTCTATAAAATGATGCCTGGGGTAGAAAATGTCGACAGAGAGAAATTTTTCTCTCTTTCTCACAATACTAGAACCAGGGGGCATCCATTGAAAATGCTGGGGGGAAGAATTAGGACTCATAAAAGGAAACGCTCTTCACGCAACGTGTGATTGGTGTTTGGAATATGGTGCCACAGGAGGTGGTGATGGCCACCAACCTGGATAGCTTTCAAAGGGGCTTGGACAGATTTATGGAGGAGAAGTTGATTTATGGCTACCAAACTTGATCCTCCTTGATCTGAAATTGCAAATGCATTAACAGGCCAAGTGATCGGGAGCAACAGCCACAGAAGGCCATTGCTTTCACCTCCTGCCTGTGAGCTCCCAAAAGCACCTGGTGGGCCACTGTGAGTAGCAGAGAGCTGGACTAGATGGACTCTGGTCTGATCCAGCTGGCTTGTTCTTATGTTCTTATGTTCTTAGATTCACCCTTCTAGTTAACTCAGATCAATCATTACGGAATTGCCACTGGATTTTGCTCCCCGGGTTGAAAAGTAAAACAACCCAGACCCCGTCTGGCAAAACTTACCGTGCAACAAAGACATTTCTGGGAGGTTTTGCAAAGGTCGTTTCTGTGACTGAAGACTTGAGATGGGGCAAGATCCCCCCAACAGTGAGGTCTGCTGGCTTGTAATAGGCCTCCTGCAGCTGGAAGGGTCTGGGCAAGAGGCACTTCGATCTCAGTGACTCATGCCTGACCTGCGGCAGGAGCCAGAAGAGCAGCACCCAAATCAGCGCCATGGCGAAGAAATCTTCCAAAGGCCCTTCGCAGAACCTCTATTTTAACCTGCTGGAGCTAGAGCTTTAGATGGCGGCAGGAAGCAAACGTCAACATGCTCATTGCCCACTGAACCCTACTTAGTTGGGAGGGGGTTTGGCATACTTATGACATACTTGATATAAACATGTTTTGTCCTGGTCTGGATTTTCTCTCTCGTGGACTGCTGCGTGAAAGGGAAACCTCGAGAGCTCAGTAAAAATTATTGTAATTTTGATAATTCTAGGGGAGAGAAGTAATCCTCTTTCAACGCCATTGGGGTCTCTTGATAGACTGAAGGCCTTTCTTTCTCCCGGGACAAATTCTACGCCTCGGAGTAATGTAAACCCTATGAGAGAATGCAAGCAGCCACAGTTACTTAATGGGTCTCAAAGCCCTTCCTGTTGCAAAGTATTTTGCTTCCTTTGAAACTTTACTTCTGTGCGTTTCCATTCTGAGCTCTGTTACAAAGATTGCTCTCTGTCAGAAAGCGGCCAACAGAAATGTTAACAAACTTCTCTTGTTCACTCTATTACTCCCACTTTCGACAGAAGGGTTACCTTAAGAACATAAGAGACATAAGAACAAGCCAGCTGGATCAGACCAAAGTCCATCTAAGTCCAGCTCTCTGCTACTA
Source organism: Sphaerodactylus townsendi (assembly GCF_021028975.2). NCBI lineage: Eukaryota > Metazoa > Chordata > Lepidosauria > Squamata > Sphaerodactylidae > Sphaerodactylus > Sphaerodactylus townsendi. Next base: position 4,749,643 of record NC_059429.1, read on the forward strand.
CGCAGTGGCCCACCAGATTGCGCTTTGGGAGCTCCGCGTTGCAGGAGGTGAAAGCAATGGCCTTCTGCGGCTGTTGCTCCCGATCACCTGGTCTGTTAAGGCATATGCAATCTCAGATCAAAGAGGATCAAGATTGGTAGCCCATAAATCAACTTCTCCTCCATGAAATCTGTCCAAGCCCCTTTTAAAGAAGCTATCCAGGTGAGTGGCCATCACCACCTCCTGTGGCTTAGCATATTCTTCAAACACCAATCTTGCGTTAGCGTGAAGAAGTGTTTCCTTTTATTAGTCCTAATTCTTCCCCAGCATTTTCAATGGAATGCCCCTGGTTCCTAGTTATTGTGAGAAAAGAGAGAGAAAAAATTTCTCTCTGTCAGCATTTTCTATCCCATGCATAGTTTGTAGACTTCAATCATATCCCCCCTCAGCCGCCTCACTCTCCAAACCTAAAGAGTCCCCAAGCGGCTGCAGCCCCTCTCCTCATAGGGAAGGTGCTCCAGTCCCTCAATCATCCTTGTTGCCCTTCTCTGCACTTTTTTCTATCTCTTCAATATCCTTTATGAGGATCGTGACCAGAACTGGACACAGTACTCCAAAGTCGCGGTCGCACCACTGCTTTATATAAGGGCATAACTTTTAATCTTTGCAGTTTCATTATCAGATTCGCTTTTCTAATGAGTCCCCAGCATAGAGTTTGCCTTTTTCACAGCTGCCATGCATTGAGTTGTGACATTCCCATGGAACTATCAGCTAAGGCAGCCTAAATCCTTTTCCTGGTCTGTGACTGATTAGCACTGACCCTGTAAGCGATGTCAATATGTGAAGTTTGAATTTTGTGCCCCTATGTGCATCACTTTGTTTTGCTACAGCGTGAACTGCATTGCCATTTCTGAGCCCACTCACCTAATTTATCAAGGTCCGCTTGGAGCTCTTAAAGCAATCCTTTGTGGTTCTCACCCACCCTACATAATTTGGTATCATCTGCAAACTTGGCCCACCCACGCTACCCGCCCTACTTCCAGGTCATTTTATGAATAGGTTAAAGAGCACTGGTCCCAAAACGGATCCTTGGGGGACACCACTCCCTACATCTCTCCATTGTGAGAACTTCCCATTTCCACACCCACTCTTTGTTTCCTGTTTCTCCAACCAGTTTTAATCCATGGGAGGGACTTCCCCTCTTATTCCTTCATTGCTGAGTTTTCTCAACGAGGTCTCTGGTGAAGGGAACTTTGTCAAAAAGAAACCTTTTGGAAATCCAAGTAGACAATGTCCACCGGTTCACCCCTGTCCACATGCCTGTTTACACCCTCAAAAGAACTCTAGAAGTAGAAGTTTGTAAAGACCAGAGTTTGCCTCTGCAAAGCCATGCTGACTCTTTCTCAGCAGGTCTTGCTTTTCTACATGTTTTATAATTTTATCTTTAATGAAATGAATTCTACTAATTTACCAGGGAACAGATGTCAAACTGACTGGCCTGTAATTTCCCAGGTCCCCTAAGTCACTTTCTTAAAGATTGGTGTGACCATTGGCCCATCTTCCAGTCTTCAGGGGATGGAGCCTGATTTCAGGGATAAGTTGCATATTAAAGGTAGAAGATCAGCGACATTTCATTAGCTTGAGCTCTTTAAGAACTCTTGGGTAATGAAGATGCAATCTGGGCCCAGGAGGATTTGGTAACATTTAGTTTATCAATGGCTGCCAGAACTTCTTCGCCCAGTCTACCACTATCTTAGCTAGTTCACCGGTTAAGCCTCCTAAGAAGCTTGGTTCAGGTGCAGGAATGTTCCCTCACCTCCTCTTGGAGTGAAGACAAAGATGCAAAGGAATTCATTCAGCTTCTCTCTGCAATCTCCTGCCATCTTTTAGCACACCCTTTGTTCCTTTGTCATCCTTAATGGGCCTCACCGCTTCTCTTGCTGGCTTCCTGCTTTTGATGTACTTGAAGAACTGTTTGTTGCTGAGATGCTTGATGTTCATAGCCATGCGTTCCTCATAATCCTTTTTTGCCTCCCACCCACAGCTAACTTTTGCTTCTCTTTTGCCACCATTTTGTAGTGTTCCCTCTCACTATTCTTCATCAGCCAATAAACTGGACTTCCATTTTCTAAAAGACATTTTCTTTTTTCTGATAATTTCCTCCAACCTCTTGCCCATTAACCATGAAATTTGGCTTTCTTCACTTTGGACTGGAGTTGCTGCCTTTTTTTCTAACCTGTGGAACACATTTCCAGCTGAGCTTTTATTACTGTGTTTTTTTAAATAACCTCCAAGCATCCCTGGACAGTTTTGACTCTCTTGATTTTCCCTTTCAGCTTCCCTACTTTGCACTTATCCCCCTCATCTTTGAAATTTCCTTTCTGGTGAGATGTTAAACTACATTAGTAGTTGCCACTTGTTCGCATGCTGAGATACTGAATCTGACAGCATTGTGGTCGCTGTTCCCTATCGGCTCAACAACACTGACTTCCTGCACCAGGTCCTGGGTACCTTATTTCTCTCATGCTGCTGCTGCTGCTGCTGCTGCTGCTGCTGCTGCTGCTCTGCTGCTGCTGCTAATAAGAACATAAGAACATAAGAACTAGCCTGCTGGATCAGACCAGAGTCCATCTAGTCCAGCACTCTGCTACTTGCAGTGGCCCACCAGCTGCCTTTGGGAGCTCACGTGCAGGATGTGAAAGCAATGGCCTTCTGCTGCTGCAGCTCTTGAGCACCTGGTCTGCTAAGGCATTTGCAATCTGAGATCAAGGAGGATCCGTTATGGTAGCCATAGATCGACTTCTCCTCCATAATAAAATCTGTCCAAGCCCTTTTTAAAGCTATCCGGGTGAGTGGCCATGCGCACCACCTCCTGTGGCAGCATATTCCAAACACCAATTACGTTGCGTGAAGAAGTGTTTCCTTTTATTAGTCCTAATTCTTCCCCCCAGCATTTTCAATGAATGCCCCCTGGTTCTAGTATTGTGAGAAAGAGAGAAAAAATTCTCTCTGTCAACATTTTCTACAATAATTTTTCAGGGTGGGGCACAAAATGTTCATGCAGGGCTGCTAGTGAGTCTCCTAGAAAGAAACTAGCAAAACTTTTCAAAAGTGAGCATGGGAGGGGCAAATGCTAGTAATACAATGGTGAAGGTGAAGCTGATGTCCCCAGAATGAGTTTTTGGCCATCCAAACTTCGGCAAAGTTGACTCAGTTCTTTGTAGGAGACTCATTAGCATCCCTATGGGAAATTTGGTGCCCCTTCCCAGAGCCAAGGCCCCGCCAGAGCCCCTAATAAAATCTCGGTTACCCAAGAGCAGATGAGGGCATGGCAGCAAAGCCCAGTGAGGTCTATGGTAGGGGAAAAAACAATTGGCCACCACCATAGAGAACTTGCTGACAGAGCCTAACCGAATTCTCTGCTCTGAAGTGGCTCCTATTGCAGTAATGGGGAATTTCTGGGGTGTTTGTGGGAAGCACATTGCAAGGTAGAGGCCGCAAACTTTCAGGGTATCTTCAGGAGACTCTTGATGATAAGCACCCTTGCTGGGGGGTCCATAATAGGATCCCCTACACCCAGTGATAAGCCAGAACCTATGTACGGGTGCCAGAGGTGGCACTCAGAGCCCTTTCTATTGAGCCTTGCTTTACAAACAGAGTTCATCTTATTGGGGGAGAATATCCCCCCCACACACCTACACATCTAGAGCTGGCCTGGATGGCTGGAGTAGATTATTAGCATGGAAACCTAAGATCTAGTTTTGGGGGAAGCAGTATAGGTAACCCTACAAAGCGCTGTTAAGCCCAGCTGATTTTCATGCAAAGAACTAAAGTGCAATCCTTTACCTGGGAGTAAGCTTCGGTTTCTGGCAGTATGGCTTGCTTCACATTAAACCCTCCTAGGGTTGCGATTCGCCCGTTCGAAAAATTGCATAGTTTCTTCAAAGCAAAATCCTTCTACCACCAAAACTTATTCCCGAGTAGCGTATGCCTCCAAATTAACCGTTTTTTCTAATCTAAAACCTCAGTGTTCAAGGTTCAGTACGTGTTGGCACTTCGCGATAAATAAGTGGGTTTGGGGTTTACCCAGTTTGGGCGCTTTCGGTCTCAAAAAGGTGAGCCGTCACTGCTTACCATCAAACCTCGCCAAACCTAGGTAGCATCATCAGGAGAGTCTCCTGAAGATGCGGCCGAAAATAGTGGTGCCGCTGGCTTAATGTCACGCCCCCTGGACTAAAAAAACAGAAGAAAAAAAGCCTAAAAATGCAAAAAAAATCAGCGAACCTCAAAGGGTGCCCTGAGATATATGAAGAGCGAGGTCGAGGGTACTGCGACTTTGAAAAGGTCAGGAAACACTGGTCTATATCCAGTAAGGAGCAGCAGCGGCGTGGGAGGTTAAGAGCTCGTGTATCTAATCTGGAGGGAACCGAGTTTGATTCCCAGCTCACTGCCTGGGCTGTGGAGGCTTCTCTGGGGAATTCAGATTAGCTTGTACGCTCCCACACCCATCAGCTGGGTGACCTTGGGTTAGTCTGGCTTCACCGGGGCTCTCTCAGCCCTTTCTGCCAGCTCGTGTGGGCCCACGGGGCCTCTCTGGCAGTGGTTAGGAGGTTAAAGGCTCGCGTGTCCTAATCTGGAGGAACCGGGTTTGATTCCCAGCTCTGCTGCCTGAGCTGGGGAGGCTTTCCTGGGAATTCAAGGTCCAGCCTGTGCGCTCCCACCGCATCCAGCTGGGTGACCTTGGAGCTAGATCCACAGCTTCTCGGAGACTCTCTCATTACCTACCTCCCTGGGGTGTTTGTTGTAAGGGGAGAACCAAAGAGATTGTAAGCCCCTTTGAGTCTCCTGCAGGAGAGAAAGGGGGGATATAGAAATCCAAACTCTTTTTAAGTTTACCAATTTGCCCATTCTCACCCATAATGTTTGAATCAATGGGCTGAGGCTGTTTTTTTTGTAGCCTTGATGCCTCCAGGACGTCCTCTCGGGGTCTGGCCGTGGCTTTTTCACTCCCTTTATCACGACAGTCCACTATTCCTCACTTTCGAGCGGGTCAGAACCCTCTTGGCGATTCACTACTTTCTTTCCAATTTTCAGCTTGCATAAGAATCTGATCACCTCCAACAAAGTTGCGCAGGTTTCCTTTTTTTAGTTCAGGGGAATGGCTTTTAAAATGCCCCTCCTTTTTACATAAAAAGCATAAGATGGCCTTCGGAGTGGACCTCCCTACGGTCTGAACACTTAAGAACAAAGCCAGTTGGATCCAGGCCAGAGAGTCCCATCCTAGTCCAGCTCTCTGCTGCTTTCATAGTGAAAAGCCCGCCAAGGTGCCTTTGGGAGACTCACAGGCAGGAGGTGAAAGCAATGGCCTTCTGTTGCTCCCGAGCACCTGGACTGTTAAGGCATTTGCAATCTCAGATCCAAAGAGGATCAAGATTGGTAGCCATAAATCCAACTTCTCCATAGAAATCCTGTCCAAGCCCCTTTTAAAGCTGTCCAGGTGGGCGGCCATCACCACCTCCTGTGACAGCACTCTTCCAAACACCAATCCGCGGCGTTGCGTGAAGAAGTGTTTCCTTTTATTAGTCCTAATTCTTCCCCCCAGCATTTTCGGTGTATGCCCCCCTAGTTCTAGTAATGGCCAGAAATGAGAAAATTTCTCTTAATGGAAGGCATTTTCTACCCAATGCCTTAATTTTATAGAATATCGATCCTTATGTCCCCCCCCTCAGGCGTCTCCTCTTTCCCAGGCTAAAGAGTCCCAAGCGGCGCAGCCTCTCCTCATGGGGAAGGTGCTCTAGTCCCTCAATCATCCTCGTTGCCCTTCTCTGCACTTTTTCTATCTCGCCCGATATCCTTTTTTTGAGAATCACAATGACCAGAACTGGACACAGTACTCTACTAGGTCTCGAGGGAGTATCTCTTCTCTGGAAAGAAGCTTTGCTCCTTTCTTGCCTCTAGGAGTGGCTTTAAAGCAGCACTTGCTTCCCTGGAAGGAATATATATACTATTAGTACCCTGGTCTGCAAAAGCAATAGTTAGGACAAGTCAAACGTCTGCTTTGGCCTGGACTATAGCTGAGATGTCTTCAGGGAGTGTTTGGAAAAAACTGTTTCTCTCATAATAAGTTGACAGGCGTCATCAATCCATACTACATCCTCTGACCCCTGAGCCACTGCTGCACTGTCGCATTTCCAGGCCCGGAGTCATAAAGGCAACATAATTTTCTTTGCTACTCTGGGAACAAGCTCTCACTCGGTTCTTCCGAAGCTGGCCTTCTGTTTTCCCATACAAATCTGGCCCAACGTCTGTCTCCTAGAGTTTTCATGATTTGCTTCCTCCCCAAGGGTGAAATCACCCGGGAGTTGGGCTGGTTCCCCAGGCGCTGCAGCCACAACACGTACGCGTGAAGTTAGTCCCGGGAACTTCATTCTCTCTTTCGGGGCTACTTCAAACAAGACTAAGAAACTTCACCAGACTGGTAGCTTAAGGGAGCCTTGCCTTCTCTGCCACTGTGACCAGGGGTGTAGCTAGGACAAAATGGAGCCCGAGGCAAAATCTGAGTTTTGCGCCCCAGCCCATGTAGGCGACCACCCTCTCCCCAACCACAACCAAACAACATTTTTTTGCATAGGTCATTTCAGTCACCATCACATTGTAGAACATGCCCCAACTCACAAATCTGAACACAACCAATGGTTCATGCCCACACAGTGGAAATATTTTTTTGACATTTTCAAAATGTTTTATTACTATGAGGAAAAAATATATAAAAATAAAACAAAAGGACCCAAAAAGGAACTTCCAAATGGCTTCCATTTGTTTCCCTGTATGACACTAACCCTACCCCTGGGATCCAGGGGAGGGGGGGTGTGTGGGGGGGGGGGGGGGGGGGGAGGCTGGCAGAGCTTGCAATTTGTGGGATGTGTTTGTATTGCTAGCTGTTCTGGAGGACTCAGATGGTCAAAAAGATGGCAGTACAATATTTTTTTGTAATTACAAATCAATGTATAAATATTATATGTACTTAATCAGAAATGAATATAAACACACTCATTATTACTATCACTCAGGATCAGACAAAATCTTGATTTCCAATACTAATGTCTTAACACAGTCCACTCTTTTCTTGATGACATTTCTGAACGCTGGTTAACCTCATGGGACAAAATATGGGAAGTATAAATACTTCCACAAAAAACAACCCTGGGCAAATGCAACACCTTCACCACAAGGTAAGGGGTGCTGTCTTTCAGGGCATGTGTCCATCACCCTTCATATCCCTCTTAAGATCAGCATATGTTAAGAGTTAATTGTGAACTTTCCTTCTTTTTATCCCTTTTCTAGAGCAACAGGTCCACTGTGAGTGCTTACTGAACTGATGCAAAATCACCTACTAAAGGTGTTTTGGAAGTGAGGCTAAGGGCACTATCACACATGAGAATAATGCATTTTCAAGCCACTTTCAATGCACTTTGCAGCTGGATTTTACTGTCTTGAAAGAGGCAAAATCCACTTGCAAACAATTGTGAGAGTGGATTGAAAATACATTATTAAAATAAAAGTGCCCCAAGAACAGTTCATACACTTCATGAAACCAACAGGATAAGGCATTTGGCTAGCCAAAGCCTAACATATACATACACAATGGATTGACCAAATTGCCAATTTGTCAGCACATCACAAAAAGAGAAAGACTAGGAAAACCAACTTTTAAAAATACAGATAAGAAAACTCTCCCTGGAGGCACAGCACTATGAAAAACCACATGGACCCACACAGGAAGCGGCCCTGCCCAGAGCCAGACCTTTTGGTCTGTTGGGGTCAACATTGCCCACTCTCACTGGAGACAGCTCTGCTGGAGTCTCCAGTTGGAAAGTCTTCCACATAACCTCCTACTTGATTTTTTAAACTAGGAGATGCCAGCAAAGGTGAAGACTAGGGGACTTTCTGAATGCCAACTAGATGCTCTTCCACTGAGGTCATGCCCCCAAACTTCTCTCCTTCCCTCCCTTGTAGAAATAGAGGACTCCACAGAATCCTGACTTCTGCACTTGCTTCTGTGAGTTGGGGGCAGGGGTGTGTGTAACTTTTCTGGATAATGCAAAACACCTTCCTGAGGGGAAAGTGGAAATATGTTATATTACAACCAATTGGAACAGTGTGTTTCCTTTTTACTTCCCTTTTCCCCCTTTTCGTTTAAAGGGATACACGTCTATTTATTTGAACCCTTATTTATGTTGCCTACAAAGCGTGGCCTTGTAGTAGAATGGGGGAGAATGAAAGGAGAAATGCTAACCCCTCTGCTTTCTAGCCCAGCTCAATCTTAAACACACTTACTT
>NC_059429.1:4758055-4795555 GCF_021028975.2 Sphaerodactylus townsendi
TATTATTATTATTATTATTATTATTATTATTATTATTATTATTGTTGTTGTTGTTGTTGTTGTTGTTGTTGTTGTTGTTGTTGTTGTTGTTGTTGTTTTTATTATTATTATTATTGGGTTTATAGACGGCCCTCCCCCGGAGGGCTCAGGGTGGTGAACAACATGTAAGTAGAGCACAATATCAAGTTAAAAACCAGTAAATATAAATTAGTACGGCTCTAATAAAAATAAACCCTACCCCATTAAAATACTACATTATTAAAATTACATTAATATAAGATGGCACCTGCTGTCAACTCCCCCAAAAACCCCTAGGGGAGGGCGGTAGGATCCGCTAGATGTTATAAAAGAAGAGGAGAGGGAGGGGGCCCCAATCAACGGCTAGGCTCCCCAAAGGCCCGGTGGAACAGCTCCGTCTTGCAGGCCCTGCGGAACTCAGCAAGATCCCGCAGGGCCCGGACAGCTGGTGGGAGAGCGTTCCACCAGGCAGGGGCCAGAGCTGTAAAGGCTCTGGCCCGGGTGGAGGCCAGCCGTATCATTGAGGGGCCAGGGATCACCAGTAAGTTGGCCTCTGCCGAGCGCAGAGACCGATTCGGGACATATGGGGTAAGACGGTCCCGTAGGTACGGAGGTCCCAGGCCGCGCAAGGCCTTAAAGGTTAATACCAGCACCTTGAAAATGATTCGGTATTCAATTGGTAACCAGTGCAAGCGGCGAAGCACAGGTGTAATATGTTCTCTCATAGGACCCCCTGTGAGCATACGGGCCGCTGCATTCTGGACCATTTTCAGTCTCCGAATCAAGACACAAGGGAAGGCCTGCGTAGAGCAAGTTGCAATAGTCTAGCCTAAGAACTAGCCTGCTGGATCAGACCAGAGTCCATCTAGTCCAGCACTCTGCTACTCGCAGTGGCCCACTAGGTGCCTTTGGGAGCTCCCATGCAGGAGGTGAAAGCAATGGCCTGCTGCTGCTGCTGCTCCTGAGCACCTGGTCTGCTAAGGCATTTGCAATCTCAGATCAAAGAGGATCAAGATTGGTAGCCATAAATCGACTTCTCCTCCATAAATCTGTCCAAGCCCTTTTTAAAGCTATCCAGGTTAGTGGCCATCCCCACCTCCTGTGGCAGCATATTCCAAACACCAATCACACGTTGCGTGAAGAAGTGTTTACTTAAATGTAGAGAAGCAGTCTCTCTGAGTGCCACATACCAAGGAGGAACAACACAGCAGGACTGCCACTTCCACGAACCTCACAGAATCCAGAACACGATGTGGTTCCAGCTAAGCACTTCTGATTCACACCCCGCTGGCTAACCCTTGCTCCCTCCTGCCCGCCCCCACCCCCATCCCTGGTTTCTAGCTGCCGACACTCTTTATCTCCTGCTTGCCGTCATTTCCCCAGTGCTGGGCCTGCCAAAGTGGCCCTGCACAATTCCCTTGATGCCGGTGCTGACTTTGCCATACAAGGCTATGGGCCACCGTCTCTCCTTTTCCTGGGGGATGGATCCTATTTCCAGCAGCCTCCCGTTCCAAGCCCCACTTCTATTGTCCCATCAGCACCTGTTGTCGTCAGAATAGTGTGACCAGCTGCAACACAGCACAGGTGTTCCGGTGCGGAGATTTTGGAGGAATCCTCACTGCTTTGGAGCAACTAAGAAATGTGCCGTTTTCTCCAAGGGGCAAGAATCAGGAAAAGTGGCCATAGATAAAAGCGTATAGAAATTGCCACCCCATCCCTGTCATGCAGTGGTTGGTAATGGGGCCCAAAGCTACCTCCTGTTTACAATTGTGGATTAAGCAGATTCTCCATTGCCTGATGGCACACGTCAGCAACTAGTTGCACTTTATGCTACTTGCTCTGTTTCTGGAGGGCTTACAAAGGAACAGCGAGGCCACTGGGAAGTCGCCCGTTAATTGGAAATCCTCAAGGGGCAGCTCGAAAATATTCCAACTATTCGAGCTTATTCTTGTTCACTGTCGTCGTCATCTATAATAGTAACAAGGTAAATAGTCTGGTGTCTACCATTATTTTGTTTCAAATGGCATTAGCCCTGGCTTCTTTTTGGTGCCACAGGAGTGCTTTGGAAGAGAAGCAGTGGCGTAGGAGGTTAAGAGCTCGTGTATCTAATCTGGAGGAACCGGGTTTGATTCCCAGCTCTGCCGCCTGAGCTGTGGAGGCTTATCTGGGGAAATCAGATTAGCCTGTGGCACTCCCCCACACGCCAGCTGGGTGACCAGCTGGGTCACAGCTTCTCGGAGTTGATTCAGCCCCACCCACCTCACAGGGAAATTTTTCTCTCTTTCTCACAATACTAGAACCAGGGGGCATTCATTGAAAATGCTGGGGGGAAGAATTAGGACTAATAAAAGGAAACACTTCTTCACACAACGTGTGATTGGTGTTTGGAATATGCTGCCACAGGAGGTGGTGATGGCCACTAACCTGGATAGCTTTAAAAGGGACTTGGACAGGTTGATGGAGGAGAAGTCGATCTATGGCTACCAATCTTGATCCTCCTTGATCTCAGATTGCAAATGCCTTAGCAGACCAGGTGCTCAGGAGCAGCAGCAGCAGAAGGCCCTTGCTTTCACCTCCTGCATGTGAGCTCCCAAAGGCACCTGGTGGGCCACTGCGAGTAGCAGAATGCTGGACTAGATGGACTCTGATCTGATCCAGCAGGCTAGTTCTTATGTTCTTAGGGGGGAAAGGGCAAGGAGATTGTCAGCCCCTTTGAGTCTCCTGCAGGAGAGAAAGGGGGGATATAAATCCAAACTCCCCCTCCCCCTCCCCCTCCCCCCCCCCCTCCTCCTCCTCCTCCTCCTCCTCCTCCTCCTCCTCCTCCTCCTCTTCTTCTTCTTCTTTCTTCTTCTTCTTCTTTCTTCTTCTTCTTCTTCCTTCTTCTTCTTCTTCCTCTTCTTCTTCCTCTTCTTCTTCTTCTTCTTCTTCTTCTTCTTCTTCTTCTTCTTCTTCTTCTTCTTCTTCTTCTTCTTCTTCTTCTTCTTCTTCTTCTCATGTCCTCTTGTCGTGGCTTCCATTTCAGTGCTCAACCATGGCGGGGGGGGGGGGGGGGGGGTTTCCTGTCTTTTGTCCAGGCGTTTGCTTCTGTTGGGAGGTTAAAAATGGAAACAGCTCTTTTCTTTCTTCAAAGTAGCCAAGCCCCAAATAAGGTGATGATCAAGAGCTAAAGATTCTGCCACTCAGGCTGTTCCAACTTATCTCTGGGAAAGGTTGCCGACAATAGTTCTAGGGGGCCACAGGGGACGCAGCAGCTGCTGGAACATCCAGGAAGGCTCTGCCAGAGTTTAAAACTATTGCAGCCCACCCAGGCTCCTCACTCTTTTCACCCTTGACAAAGGACCTCGAACCACACTCGCTGGAGGAGACGCGTTGCCAAGATGGAGGCCATCAAAAAGAAGATGCAGATGCTGAAGTTGGACAAGGAGAACGCCATCGACAGGGCCGAGCAGGCAGAGGCAGACAAGAAAGCCGCCGAGGACAGGTGCAAGCAGGTGAGAGGGGGCACATCAGGACCCCGCTGGACAATGAATTCCTGTAGTCCGTTGCTAGAGGGCTGGAAGCACAATTGTGGGGCAGAAGTCTATGAAGAGATCAGTTGTTGTCATGTACCCGTCATCCAGTGTGGGAAGGGGGGACCGGGCAATCTAGACCAGGGGGCATCCATTGAAAATGCTGGGGGGAAGAATTAGGACTAATAAAAGGAAACACTTCTTCACGCAACGTGTGATTGGTGTTTGGAATATGCTGCCACAGGAGGTGGGGATGGCCACTCACCTGGATAGCTTTAAAAGGGGCTTGGACAGATTGATGGAGGAGAAGTCGATCTATGGCTACCAATCTTGATCCTCCTTGATCTGAGATTGCAAATGCCTTAGCAGACCAGGTGCTCAGGAGCAGCAGCAGCAGCAGAAGGCCATTGCTTTCACCTCCTGCACGTGAGCTCCCAAAGGCACCTGGTGGGCCACTGCGAGTAGCAGAGAGCTGGACTAGATGGACTCTGGTCTGATCCAGCTGGCCTGTTCTTATGTTCTTAGACATGCTGCTCAAATGTCCACTTTAGGTGAGGAGGGTACTCATGCGTGGAGGGCCATCAGTGACGCTGGAGTCCAGGCCAAGTGGGTCTGGCTGGCGGCAGCGGCGGCAACAGAGGTGGGTGCCCTAACCTTGAGAACACCTAGTTGGCTGCTGGAATGGGATCCAACACAAGTGCACCCTCTTTGGGGCTGCAGCAGGGCACCAGCTCTCCCTTCCCATTCCTGGGCTCCTAGCAGAGATGTGCCCAAGCAAACCAGAAAGGCTGACCCGGGCTTAGGCAACCTGCACCTCGTGTAAGGTCCTGCCCGCACAGGGATTGGGGGTGGAAACGTGGCATCCTTCTCCCCACTCATCTGTTTTTTCTTTGGAGCAGCAGTGGCGTAGGAGGTTAAGAGCTCGTGTATCTAATCTGGAGGAACCGGGTTTGATTCCCCGCTCTGCCGCCTGAGCTGTGGAGGCTTATCTGGGGAATTCAGATTAGCCTGCTGTACTCCCACACACGCCAGCTGGGTGACCTTGGGCTAGTCCCTCGGGGAGTGGGCGGTATAAAAATCCAAATAATAGATAGATAGATAGATAGATAGATAGATAGATAGATAGATAGATAGATAGATAGATAGATAGATAGATAGATAGATAGATAGATAGATAGATAGATAGATAGATAGATAGATAGATAGATAGTCACAGCTTCTCGGAGCTCTCTCAGCCCCACCCACAGAGGTGGGATCCAGCAGGTTCTCACAGGTTCCCGAGAGTAGGTTACTAATTATTTGTGTGTGCCGAGAGGGAGTTACTAATGGGGGATTTTGCCACGTGATTTTTGCCTTCGTTACGCCCCTCCTCTCAGCAGTAGCGCGCAGAATCCGAAGCAGTCTCCAGGAGGTGCACTGGCGGGCATGGCAGCCTGCGCAGGCCTGCCTTCGTTTCCTGCCCGGCGATCGGGCGAAGTGGCTGCGTCCTTGCCACAGCCCGCCCAGGAATGCCCCCCCCCCGGAATGCCCGGCCACACCGGCGTCATGCCCTGCCCAGCCCTAACACTATGCCACACTTGAATCCTCTAACCTTTTCACCATGGGAACCTGTTACTAAAATTTTTGGATCCCACCACTGCCCACCCACCTCACAGGGTGCTTGTTGTGAGGGGGGAAGGACAAGGAGATTGTCAGCCCCTTTGAGTCTCCTGCAGGAGAGAAAGGGGGGATATGAATCCAAACTCTTCTTCTTCTTCTTCTTCTTTGTTCATCGTTTAATTGCTTCTACGTTCACACTTCTAGCTTGCCTCACTCTTACCACTCAGGGTAGGGGATAGATGTGGATAAGCAAAGTCAACTCTGATGGAACCAAGATGGCTGTGAGATGTGGCTTTAGATTCTGGTCTAGGCTACTTCCACAACCCTCTCCCTGTTGTGGTTAGCATTGCAGAAAGCTCCCTGGCACTACATGGATCCTGGCCCAGTTCCCTCACTGAAACTTTGCCTTGAGCTGACACGTGCAGCCTTCTGACATGGGTTTCTCAAAAAGGAAGGAGTTTTGCCCTGGCAGGACAGGAAGGGAGCTTGGTGATGAGGAGTTTTTGTTCCGCAGCCCCGCGTGCAAGCAGAGGGGGCTGGTCTAAAGGCACCCAACAGGCCCACTACAGCCTCTGCCTGACCATGACTGAGCCGAGTGTACAAGGTCCACTCCGACTGCTACCAGCAGAGCACGGGAAAGGCGGCGGCGGCGGGGAAAGGGGCAAGGAGCCCCTGCTGCCTGTCCAGATGCGTTCCTCCCATTGGGCAAAGTGGGCAGCTGTTCCAGGCGGCCACCAGTGGTGGGCGACAAAATTGTCTCAGGTGGTCTGTTTCAGGGGGTTTTTTTGCATTTTCAGCAAGTTTTTTCCGCTTATGGCCTGCAGGTGGTGCAGATTTTAGGGCTAGCAGTACCAAAATTCCCAGGAATTTTTTGAGAGACTCCTCCTGATGATATGACCCAGGCTCTTCCAGTGAGGTTTGGCTTTGGGAGTCCAAAGTTATGGACTTCTAAAGGGACTGTCTCCATCCCCCATTGTTTCCAATGGGAGCCACAGGAGATGGGGGCTAAGCACCTCACCCCCTGAACCAAACTTCACTCAACCTGGGTGGTATCACTAGTAGGGTCTCATGAAGATACTCTGAAATTCCTTTGGTACAAGCTATATTAATAATTGCACTCCCTGACAACAGGTACCCCCTAAATTTCCCCAGATTCTCTTTTAAAATCCACTCCCTTCCCAAGCCAATGCTTGTTTTCTTTCTTTCTTTTATTATCTCAATGCCCACAAAGCTTGTTGTTGTTGTTGTTAACCCACCCCCTTTGGCATGGATTTAAAGGGAGAATCTGAGGTCCTACCAGTTTTACACATTGAAAGGGATGTTGCTTCAGGGTGTGGGAGAATCCATCATAGGGGTCAGCATCATCTTCAATGTTGTTTAAACTGGGGACCCTGTGATTCCCTCCCCTTCAAGGTGGATTTGCATGGAGAATCTTGACTCCCTAGTTTAAACACCATTGAAAATGATGCTGTCGTAAGTGGATTCTAGCATCACTTATTTGTTCGTGAGGAGCCCAGATTCTCCTTTTAAATCCACCTTAAAGGGAGAATCTGGGGTTCCCTCTGGTTTGGGGCCAATATCATTGAAAGTGATGCTGTTCCACTCCAATTGGGGAATCGGATACAACACTATAAAATGTCTTCAGCACAATAAAAATATCTTTTGGAAAGCTAATTTTTTTGGAAAAAATGTTTTCCAAAAATTATTTCTGGCTGTGGCATGGCCCATTGCCGTCTTCAGATTTGTGAGTTGGGCCATGTTCTGGCAATGTGATGGGTGGATTGAAAACCACCTGGTGGAAAAAAAAATCATTGTCATTGGTCATGGTGGGGGAGGGTACTGCCCATGGGGGGCATCAAACTCGGGTACTCGCCCAGGGCTCCAGTTTGCCTTAGGACTTCTGTGCCTCGTCTAGTGACAATTTGAGCTGCTAACATCCAGGCTGGGAGCCGGAAAGCAATCCTCCAGGATCACAGGCTGATAGAGGAGGGTGGACTCCATTTTTTTTTTAATCTTACTTTTAAAACTATAAATTTAATTCAAGGCAAGATGGGTGGATCTCAAGCAAGTGCGATGAAAAGAGATGAGAAAAAATTATATGGCGTTATACCCTGTTGATGTCTCCGCCGCATCTCTATGTCTCTACCGCCAAATCCTCTAGGGAATTTTTCTACCTTGAGCTGGTGTAACCTCAGCCTGTGGGCTGGCTCTTTGTGGGGCAGAACGCCGGAATGAGTCTTTTGGCAACAATGGGCCAAATCTTTAAAACAAACATGGCTCACTTTCTTAACATATAACATACAGGCTGAAAGTGATACGAACCTTTTTGAGACCGTGAGGGCTCCAACTCGCAACCCAAAACCCACTTATTTATCGCAAAGTGCCAACATGGCAACTCAACCCCAATACTGAGGCCTTTAGCTTAGAAAAAAAGGTTGGACCTGCTGCTAAGCGTGCGGTAATTCGGAGTAAGCTTGGTGGTAGTCGGTGGCTTTTGTTTTGAAGCAACTCTGGTTAACTCTTCCAATGGGTGAATCATGACCCTAGGAGGGTTTCGCTCTGCAGCTGCCTCCCATTGCTGGTGCAACCGATCTTACTCTCAGGTAGTTGACTGCGATTTAATTATTCAAGCAAGTGAGTAACCAGTGGGCTTTAACAGCTTTAACAGGGCTAATGCATAATGCCTCCCCAAAACTTGGTGGGTAAGTTAGGTTTAATGCTAATAATGGAGCCCAGCTCTATAGCTGGCCAGCCTAGGGCTGTGGGGGAGGGGGCGATTCCCTCCTACATGATGAACTCCTTATTTCAGTGTGCCTCCACAGAGAGGGTTCTGAGTGCTACCTCTAAGCACCCGTATATAGGTTCGTATCACTGATAAATAATATCAACATTTAACCTCACACTTCAAGGTCCTGTCTAGGTTGCATTTTCTAAGTCCCATTTATAGTCTACTGATAACTGCCAAGTCCAATTCTTTCTTGCAAGTGGGTTGGCTCCTGAAGACTCTAAGGGCTTGGTGAACAGGATCTCACTGATGATGAAGGCTCTGTGAGAGAATCCTCACCCATGATAACTAAGCAAAAAAAGAAAACCCTGAAAACAATAAACTCTGTAAAGATTTCTCTAAATAGCAGTAAAATAAACAACTACTCCTACAGCAGTAGTTCCTAAATAACATTGCAGCCATCTTTAACAAGGTGTTAAGGGCATACGAGAGGAAACCAAGGTCCGAAGTCCAGCCTTGTCTCCTTAAACTATATGAGCTCTGCAGCCTCTTGCTGCTTTGAGTCTCCAATTCCCTTTCTGGGTCAACCCATTCTGGGCATGTGGCTTACACCTCGGCAACCCAGCTTTTACTGCCACTCCAGCCCCAAGAGCAGCCGCCATTCGGCAGGAGAGGGGCAAACAGTGATTTTTCTGCCCTTGGTCAACAGGATATGGGCAAGTTTTTCCAAAGTGAGCCTGGATTTTCGATAGGGAATGGCACACGCCAGCCCCGAGGAAACAGGGCGGCACAGGGAAAAGTGCCGGCGCACCCAAGTGGCTAGAGCAGCAGTCCCTTCCCTGCAGAGTGCAGCCGCCGACTTTGATTTCAAAAAAGATGCTTCCTTTCCAACACGGAGGCAGTCTCAAACTCCCTGGGCAAAGGGCAGAAGTCACATTAGAAGGGTGCAGAGACCAAACGGATCTGCCTCTTCCTCCCAATGTTTTTGCAGGTTGAGCAATGTTGAACTGGCTTTCCTGGAAAAACTGGAAACTCTTCCAGTGCCCTAAAATAGAATATGGTCCGAGTTGGAATGATTCTGATGTTGGCATACACAACAAACAAAATTGGGAGAAAAGTAATTCTGGTGCATAAGAATGAAAACAAAACTTGATCTGAATGAGGCATAGTTTTATATGTTAATGAGTATGAATGATTTATATGTTTCAGTCGCCAAAATCAAACAAATTTAAATCTGCAAGTAGAAATTATTTCTGTGTCTAGTGCAGTGGAAAAAGCAAAACCCATGGCAAGCAGCGAGAAAGTAATTGTGAGCCCTTTCTAGGCACACGTGCATGAAAGAGTTCATCATGTGGAGGGGGCAGAAAATAACCCCCCCCTGGCTGCACACACACACACATCTAGGCTAGCCTGGGTACGCATCCTTTACCTGGGAGTAAGCTCGGCCGCTAAGCAATGGGGCTTAGTTTCTGAGTAAACCCTCCTAGGGTTTGATTCACCCATTCGGAGTGTTGCACGGGGTTTGTTTCCACCAAGCTTACTCTCGAGTAACGTGTGCCATGGTTTCAACCATTTTTTCTAAACTAAACTCCCAGGGCCTGTACAATGGCTGTGCTGGGATAATTTCAGATAAATATGTGGGTTTTGGGCTGCAATTTGCCTCTCGGTCTGGAAAAGGGTCTACCTAACACTGGGTCTAGTGAGAAGGGAAAGTTTAGAGGGGTATATTGTCCATACCCAGGGGTGAGGAATCCACCAGTGGAACTTGCTACAGTAAAAGTGTGGTTGAGTGCATTGTATTGCAGGTGGGCGACATTGGGGTCCATTTTTTAAGTACTGGGAGCCAAGCTTTGCTGAATTTTCTGTAGAGTCTCTTCTTTTCCTGGTTGAAGTTGTCTTAGTGTCAGTGACTCTCAATAGCCCTCCCCAGCAGTCTTATAGAAACCAAACTGGACTGTCCAGAATTCCAGTGTTCTCAACAAAATGTTATGTCCAGTTTTGTTTTTTAAGACAGCGTTTTGTGCAACTGCAGATTCTTCTATAAGAGGGCTAATATAGAAACACATCCTAAGTTTCTTGCCCAACAGTGAGTATCCTCTGGGAATCCCAGCATATTGAGGCCAGTTGAGAGTTGGTAAGGGTTGGTAAGAGTGTGGTGGGAGTGTGGTGGGAGTGGAAACTGGCCCATGAACTCTGACAATACCCTGGAAGAGGAAAGTAAAGTTGTGGGATGCACATCATGAGGTATGCCTCCTTCCAGCAGTGGCGTAGGAAGTTAAGAGCTCATGTATCTAATCTGGAGGAACCGGGTTTGATTCCCAGCTCTGCCACTTGAGCTGTGGAGGCTTATCTGGGGAATTCAGATTAGCCTGTACACTCCCACACATGCCAAGCTGAGTGACCTTGGGATAGTCAATAGCTTCTCGGAGTTCTCCTTCCTAGCCCCACTCCACCTCACAGGGTGTGTGCTGGGAGGGGGGAAGGGCAAGGAGATTGCAAGCCCCTTTGAGTCTCCTGCAGGAGAGAAAGGGGGGATATAACTCCAAACTCCTCCTCCTCCTCCTCCTCCTCCTCCTCCTCCTCTTCTTCTTCTTCTTCTTCTTCTTCTTCTTCTTCTTCTTCTTCTTCTTCTTCTTCTTCTTCTTCTTCTTCTTCCAGCCCTATATCTATATAATGGCTAAAAGTGTCAGACTAGTATCTGGAAGACCCGGGTTCAAATCCCCACATCCCATGGAAGCTTCTTGCCTGATGATCCCTTGGGATAGCCAAGGCACTTAGTCTCACTTCACTTGGCAGGGCTGCTGTGGAGAATAAAATGGAGGAGAGGGGAATGATGTAAACTCTTTTGAGTCCCCACTGGGAAGAAAGGCAGGGTAGAAATGAAATAAATAAATTATGTACACACACACCCCCCTCAGTCCAGGAAGTGATACATTTTTAGAGGTTGGTGCACTTGTGTGTAGATATGCATACGAGGCAAAAACTGGGTTGCTCCTCTCCTCGTGAGGAGGCAGCCCGGTCCAGCAGGTTCTCACCAGTCCCCTAGAGTGGGTTACTAATTCTTTGTGTGTGCCGAGAGGGGGGCCACACACTGGGTCCTCATCTCCGGCCCCCCGCACTCGCCTCCCCGAGAGGCATCCTGCCTTTGAACGTGAAGGTTCCATATAGCACCATTGCGACTCAACAAATGTAACTCCCTGAACTGCTAATCCTCTGTCAGGATAATTGTAATTCATGGATTCCTCAGCCTTTCGTGACTCTGCTATCCTCACCAGTCTCTATCAAAGAACTCCAAGTGTTGGTTTCACCTTCAATAAGCTGTGTGTCTAGATTTGTGAGTTGGGGCATTTTCTATAATGTGATGATGAGTTAGAAATGGCCTGGTGCAAAAAAAATTGGGGGGGGGGATCGTAGGATGGCGGCTGCCCATGTAAGCATCCAACTTGTGGTTTGCCCAAGGCTCAGGTTTGCCCAGGTACGCCTCTGCCCTCCCTTTGGCTGAGGTGGCTGGGCTATGGCGAGGGAACCTGTTACTTGCACTTTTGGATCCCACCACTGAGGCCCGGTCCTCCCCTGCAAGTAGCTTAGTCTCAGCAGGGCCTCTGTTTCCTGGCTGGCCCTAACTCACCACTTAAAGACAATAGATCTGATAACACTCAGTAGCCATAATACTATAGAGCTGAAAGTCTCCCCCCCCACTCCCTTCCCTTCCTCCTCTGTCTCTCTCTCCCTGTCTCTTTGCTGCTGCCCTCTGGGAGAGAGGGGGCTTTGTTTTTAAAGAAGAGGCTTGCCTGAAAAAAAAGTTTCTTAAAGGCCTCTGGATCATTGGCGAGGGCAGAAGCAGAGCGGAGGAGGTGGGCTGGAGCCAGAAACGGCCCCTGCTTGTACTGTCCCTTGCAAAAGCCAACTCCCCATTAATCCACATGAGCAATTGAGAAGCAGAAAGGAGCTGGGCCCTCAAGTATGAAGGGTGTGAGTGAAGGCCTGGATGAGTGGGGAGGGTGGAGCCAGGCAGGCTGGCTTTGGGCAGAGGGAAGAGGTCTGGCAGCAAAGCAAAATTAATGTCATGTTCGAGACCGCATCTTCAAGACTGTGATTACCCCATATGTCTTTCTGCACGGCCTCCTCCGGCTCAAGCTGAGGCTAATTTATCAAGTGGTCCCTGGTCCCTCAATGATGCGAGTTGGAGCCTCCATGTGGGCCAGTGCTTTATGGCTCTTGGCCTCTGCCTATGGAACTTCCTCCCTCCAGCTAAGGTCTGGGAGTCTCTGTGGGACCTTTGGTTGAGTTCCACAGGGCCTGTAAAACGGAGCTGTTCCACTGGGCCTCGGAGGAACTAGCTGCTGTTGGTGTCTCTGCCCCCCCCCCCCCCCCCCCCGTTTGGCTCTCGCTTGGAGGGGGGAGGGAATTTTAAAATTAGGATGCTGTGGACTTACCCAAATCTTCATCTCTGTTGATATTTACTGTATAACCATTAGAGCTAACTCTTTTGCCCCCCATCAGCTGCCTTTTAATGTCTTTAACTATTTTATACTGTTACTTCTATCTGTTGTACACCTAGAGTCCTTCGGGGATGGGGCTGCATAGAAGCTCGAATAGATAGGATAGATAGATAGGATAGATAGATAGATAGATAGACAGATAGATAGATAGATAGATAGATAGATAGAGAGAGAGAGAGAGAGAGAGAGAGAGAGAGAGAGAGAGAGAGAGAGGCAGGCAGGCAGGCAGGCAGGCAGGCAGGCAGGCAGGCAGGCAGGCAGGTGGTGGCAGGCAGGTGCAGGGTGGAGGTAGGCAGGTAGAGAGAGAGAGAGAGAGAGAGCGGGGGAGGAGGAGAGAGAGAGAGAGAGAGAGAGAGAGAGGAGGCAGGTAGTGCAGTGTGGCAGGCAGGCAGATGCAGGTAGGTGCGTAGTGGTGTGGTGTGGTGTGTGTGTGGTGTGGTGTGGTGTGTGGTGTGTGTAGTAGTAGTGGTAGGAGGAGGAGGAAGAGGAGGAGGGAGGAGGGAGGAGGAGGAGGAGGTGGATGGGAAACATGGTAGGAGAAAAGGAAGGAATGGAAGATGGTGGATGCGGAAGGGGCCACATAAGCCATCTAGAGTCCAACCCCCTGCCCACCGCAGAAATAGCTTAGAGCAGTGGTGGCTAACCTATGGCACGTGGGTGCCAGAGGTGGCACTCCTAGAGCCCTCTCTGTGGGCACGCCAAGCAGTCAGAGTCGCCCCCCCCCACACACATGCACACATCTAGGCTGCTGGCCTTGGGCTGCTGGGCTCCACTCCACAGCATTAAACCCAAGACCTAGTTTTGGGGAAGCAATGTCGAGGTGACTCCTGTTAAACTCCCACTGGTTTTCATGCAAAGAACTCCAGCGTGAACTTTTACCTGGGGAGTAAGCTTGCTTGTTGGCAATGGGCCTTTGGGTTTCCTGAGTAAACCCTCCTAGGGTCGTGATTCACCCGCTGGAAGAGCTGGGTAACGGCTGTTTCCAAAGCAAAGCCACCGACTACCACCAAGCTTACTCCCGAGTAATGCACGCCTCGGAGCCAACCTTTTTTTAAAAACTAAAACCTCAGCATTCAGGTTAAATTGCCGTGTTGGCACTTTGCGATAAATAAGTGGGTTTTGGGTTGCAGTTTGGGCACTCGGTCTCGAAAAGGTTCGCCATCACTGGCTTAGAGCATCCCAGACAACTTTTTGTCCAGGTGCCGCTGGTCAAAATCCAGACGGCTGTGTGATCGGGTGATCCCACTCTAGCTACTAGGGCTAGTGGAGCAGAGAGGAAGCAATCCTCCTCCCCTGGCCTCTAAAAGGCAAGGAGGGTAGGTGGCTACTGCTCTATCCCCTGCGCGGCAACAGTACACAAATGACTCTGGGAGGAGGGAGTCCTACTTGGGGCCTCTTGTTCCCTTCTGGTGAAGGGTTTCATGCTTCAGTTCCTCCCAGTATAGCTTGAAAGAAAAAGAAGAAGAGGAGTTTGGATTTATATCCCCCCTTTCTCTCCTGCAGGAGACTCAAAAGGGCTTTGAGACCTCTTTGCCCTCCCCCCCTCACAACAAACACCCACCCTGTGAGGCCGGTGGGGCTGGAATGAACTCTGGAGAAGCTGTGACTAGCCCGGGCTGCTCCAGCTGGTGTGTGTGGGAGTGCTCTAGGCTAATCTGAATTCCTAGATAAGCCTCCACAGCTTCCAGGCGGCAGAGCTGGGAATCAAACCCGGTTCCTCCAGATTAGATACACGAGCTCTTAACCTCCCCCGCCGGGGACACCCACAAATACGATCCTTGGTGGATCACCCAGGTAGGCATAAAATGTGTGATTCTATTACTTGGAATAGAGTTAGACCCATCACATCAGAAGGAAGAAGGTACAAAGTACTGGTAGCACTGATGGTCTGAAAAGGAAAATGGATGGTGGTCGTAGAACTGGGTGGCTTGCACTCCGCAGAGTATCTTGAAGGGTCAAGACAACCTGTTCTCCGACTACATTATTAATCCCATGCGAGCGTGGAATTATGGCAGCATATCTTTCGTCTGCTGATGAATCCTAATCTTGTGAGGAGAGATTCTGCCACTGCAAGATGGGCTGTGCTGCCATCAGCCCTGCTGGAGGGAAGATTTGGTGAATATGGAACGCGGGTTAAAAGAGTTTGTTCCAGGGTGATATGATCACGGTTGAAACACTTGACTATCCCCTTGGACTCCTGCTTATTCCAATTGAACAAGCGATAAGTACTAACTATTTATATTGGATCACCAACCCTAAACTAAGAAGAGCCTTTAACACTGGCCAGATTCAATCTTAATCGCCTTCTGCGCTGCTCTATGGCAGATATCAACAAATTGATAAACAGAGGAGGCTATGTCTATGCAATATGGGTCTGGTGAAGATACCTGCTAATCAAGTAACCCTTTTTCATTGTGTAAGGCTTCCAGAAAACCAGAATGTCGCAATCTGCACTTGTTCCATTTCTGTATAACAATCTAACCGATGCTCCTAAGATACCTATGTTTTTGAACAACATGGATCCCACAGTGTGTGAGAATGTATAAATTTCTGCTAAAGATAATAGGACGCAAGCCCAGATGGGATACTTCAATCAATGTCTATGTATTACACTACATATACTGCCAGCAGTAATTTTTCTAGCTTCTGTAAGGCATCCTAATGACGCTTTTTAAAGGAGCCAACTCCAGTTGAAGGAAGGTTCTATAGTTGGCAGAAGGATTCTATGTAAGCATAATTTTAGTACCAGTGTCCATGACTGTGAGCAATAACTGGCAAATTTTGCGCTTATTCTTGTATGTTTATTTCGGCGTGCCAACAAAGTTTGTTACTACTATCTAGAAACACTTGTTTCTATGCCCTAAAATACAATAAGATAATGCATGAAATACATGAATTCCATTTTCCTTTGCAATGTTCTCAGTGGTACGCAGTGTTATAAGATACCCAATCTGGACCTGAACCGCAGCTCTGATGTGCCTCTTTTGTGAAACTGTTGCCAAATTTTATACTGGAAATTGGTAATTTTAACTGTAGTTTCTTAACCTTGTTTGTTTTAAAATTTTGTCCCTTGCTTTTATAGGCCAATAAAAGGCTGTGTTGTGTTGTGTTGTGTGTATCTTGAAGGGGCAGATGTGGTTAACTAACTCCCAACTATTTCTTCCCACAGCAATCTTTCTTACCTGACTCTGTTTCCTCTCTGGATAGGTGGAGGATGAACTAGTAGCTCTGCAGAAAAAGCTGAAAGGCACCGAGGACGGAAATGTTGATAAATATTCCGGAAGCCCTGAAGGACGGCTGGGAGAAACTTGGAACAGGCAGAAAAGAAGAAGCCACGGATGCTCATTTAAGAGTTATGGTGGGGTGGGGCCAAGAAGAGATGGCTCAGGACATTGCGGCATCTGGTGGGCTCCTTAATTCCAGGGACATGGCCAGCAGTGAGGTCCCCAAGCCTTTCCAGGGCACACCTGACCCACACTAGGCCAAAAAAGCATGGCCAGTCAGGGACGTTGGTATAGATTTTTTACGGGGGGGTTCGTGGCCACGCCTCGAACAGCAGTGGCGTAGGAGGTTAAGAGCTTGTGTATCTAATCTGGAGGAACCGGGTTTGATTCCCAGCTCTGCCACCTGAGCTGTGGAGGCTCATCTGGGGAATTCAGATTAGCCTGTACACTCCCACACATGCCAGCTGGGTGACCTTGGGCTAGTCACAGCTCTTCTGAGCTCTCTCAGCCCCACCTACCTCACAGGGTGTTTGTTGTGAGGGGGGAAGGGCAAGGAGATTGTAAGCCCCTTTGAGTCTCCTACAGGAGAGAAAGGGGGGATATAAATCGAAACTCCTCCTCCTCCTCCTCCTCCTCTTCCTCTTCCTCTTCTTCTTCTTCTTCTTCTTCTTCTTCTTCTTCTTCTTCTTCTTCTTCTCAAGCACCGCTCCGGTCACGGCACTTATAAAAGCAGCTCTCAGAGGCCAGGGATGGCAGACTCCCCTGCCCCGCCCTCCCCCACCCGCTGGGCTCCCAGTTGGCAGCTAATAGCTGCTTCTGCCCTCCACTCTGGGCAGAGGCACCACTTCAGGGAAAATGGAGTGATGGAAAATCTGAGTTTTGCACCCTAGCACACACACACACCCCATGGTGACCACTGTGATGCTAGAATCAATGCCCAAACAGCATCACTTTCAATGGATTTCTAACCTAAAGAGCACAAATTCTCCTTTTAAATCCTCTCAAAAAGGAGAATCTGGGGTCCCCTAGTTCCAACAAAATTAAAAGTAATGCTGTTTGGGGTTGGTTAATGTAGGAACACCCCCCCACCCCGGAACAGCATCCACTTTCCAATATTTAAACAGGAGACCTCAGATTCTCCCTTTAAATCTATGTAGAAGGGGAATTGGATTTAAAAGGAGAATCTAGGGAAACTTGGGGGGGGGGGTGCCTGCCAATCAAGGGTGCAATTGTTAGAGTTTAAAGAATGTTTTTGGTTTTTGGCCTGCAGGGGCTGCAATCTTTTGAGCTAGCACCACCAAAATTTCAGGGATATTTTGGGAGACCCTCCTAATGATACCGCCCAGGTTTGGTGGAAAGTTTGGTTCAAGGGTCCCAAAGTTGTAGACCCTCAAATGGGTAGCCCCCATCTTTGCCATAGCTCCAACTAGGAAACAATGGGGAGATGGGAGCTTCATTGGAGAGTCCATTACTTTGAACCCCCTGGACCTGAACTTCACCAAACAGTGATATCAGTAAGAGACTCCCCTGATGATACCTTCCAGATTTGGTGAAGTTTGGTGATTCATAGGGGTCCAAAGTTATAGGACCCTCAAGCGTGTAGCTAACTTCTATTAGCTCCCATTGGGAACAATAGAGCACGGGGCACCCCTTTGGGAGTCCATAACTTTGGACCCCCTACACAGAGCATGGAAAGTATCGTCAGGAGAGTCTTAGCATCCCTGAATTTTTTGGTGGTGCTAGCCTAAAAATTGCCAGCCTCTACCAGGCCAAAAAAAAAAAAAAACTTAAAATGTTTTAAAAAACCCAACAAAGGGAAGCGGAGCTTCGGACATGTTAAGGGGGGGGGGGGGGGTTTGAAGACAAGAATCCCCCCCCTTACCTATGTCATACGACCCACAGCCAGTTATGCCACACCCGTAAGATGATACAACAAAGCATGTACAGAATTCCTTGGAGACTAGAGGGACAAACTCAAAGTTGGTATATCTTCCAGATGGACTTTTCATGGCATTGTATGAACTTCCTATGCATGATATTTGTTCACCATGCTGAATAATATAAATGTGTATAGAAATTCAGATCCCAAGGGATAGTTTGGCTGCTACACTTTTACTGCCTCAGCCCTGGGTGCTGCACGTGAGTCTTACATATACGTGAGCGGTCCTCCGCCTTCCTACCTAAGGGGCTGCTATACTCTCAGGGGATACACAGCCCCACTCCGAGATGGATGCCTGTAGGATGGGGCTGCTCAGTTCCTGACAGGCAACAGGTGCCACAAGGAGGTTTGGCCAACAATCCCACAGCAATCCCAGTGGGCTGCTTGCTGGTGACTTGAGGATGCAATGAGGGCCTCCTCTGCTTAAGGCATGTGGCAAGTCACCAGGCAGCAGAGGCTGGACAGCCAGGAGGGGCTCCTTCCAAGACTGGCTGCTGGCCTCAGCTGAGGGAGCCACACGCTGCAGGGGCAAAGCCAAGATGACAGCCAGGAAGGCACCCCCACTACACCACCCTATGGCTACCAATCTTGATCCTCTTTGATCTGAGATTGCAAATGCCTGCTGATCCAGGTGCTTGAGGAGCCACTTGGCCGCAGAAGGCCATTGCTCTCACCTCACTACAGAGTACATGAGCTCCCAAAAAAAAAGGACCTGAGTGAGCCACTGCGAGTAGCAGAGAGAGCTGAACTAGATGGACTCTGGTCTGATCCAGCCTGGCTTGTTCTGATGTTCTTACCACCCCACGAAGCCCAGGGTCAGGGGGCCGCAGGGGTCTTGCCCGGAACGCCTCCCTGCCGCCTCCCCCATATCCCACTCATCCCAGCAGAACCAGGAAAAGAGGTTTGCAGGAATGTCAACTCAATGCATGGCAGCTGTGAAAAAGGCAAACTCTATGCTGGGGATCATTAGGAAAGGAATTGATAATAAAACTGCAAAGGTGGTTATGCCCTTATATAAAAGCAGTGGAGTGGAAACGCTTTCGAAGTACTGTGTTCGGATTCTGGTATACATCTCAAAAAGGATATTGAGGAGATAGAAAAAAAGTGCAGAGAAGGACAACGAAAAGGATGATTGAGGGACTGGAGCACCTTCCCTATGAGGGAGAGGGCTGCCTGATGTTTGGGACTCTTTAGTTTGGAGAGAGGGAGGCGGCTGAGGGGGGATATGATTGAAGTCTATAAAATTATGCCATGAGGTAGAAAATGTTGACAGAGAGAAATTTTTCTCTCTTTGTCTGTACAATACTAGAACCAGGGGGCATTCATTAGAAAATGCTGGGGGGAAGAATTAGAAGGACCTAATAAAAGGAAACACTTCTTCACATAGCGTGTGATTGTTGTCTGGAATAATGCTTGCCACAGGAGGTGGTGATGGCCACTCCACCTGGATAGCTTTAAAAGGAAACTGGACAGATTTATGGAGGAGAAAGAGCTACGATCTCTGGCTACTCAATCTTGATCCTCCTTGATCACAGGACTGCAAATGCCTTAACAGTCCAGGTGCTTTCAGGAGCAGCTTAGCCTTGCAGAGAGCCATTGCTTTCACATCCTGCCTGAAAGGCTCCCAAAGTACCTGGTGAGCCACTGCAAGTTACCAGGAAACTGGACTAGATGGACTGGCTTGTTCTTATGTTCTTAACCACCCCGCGGAGCCCGGAGGCTCAGAGGGCCGCGAGAATCTTCAGGGCACTTCCTGCATACCTCCCCCATATCCCACTCATCCCGGCCGGGCTTCGCAAGGAGGAGAGCGGCGCACCATCGGGGGGCGGTGGGGGCTGCTGCATAAAGCCGGGGCTGCTCGGGACGTCCATCCCGCTTATCTTAGCACACCACGGGGGTATGAAGTAAAAGGCAGAGTATTAGAACCTCTGGAATCTGACTGCTTACACAAGTGTACTCAGATCTTGAAATCCTCCATGGAACTGAAGTGTGAAAGGAAGACTACCAAAAGCTTAGCAGAGGAAGTAAAGAGTGCAGTCACGGTAAGCGGATTCCCATGGAGATAAATTCCACTAAGATGTCTGGCTGGCACTACATTTATATAGTGAAGGGGTATTGTCTGGATACGATTAGAAGAAATGTCTAACAGTTCAAGTTCTGAGAGTTTATATTTCCCAATGCACAATTCTATTGGGAACTTTGTAAGAAAACTGTAACTCAGATACAGCTTTTGCAATTTGTATATTCCTCCAAAGGCTGCAGAATCAACTTGTGCAATATAGTTATTGTATAGCAGGAGAACTTCTAGCACCCTCAGTTCCTGAAAGACAGGGCTCGCCCGTGATCTCAGGCTGTTAGAGGACAAGTCGAAGTACTTGACCAGGGGTCCCCAAACTTTTTAAACAGGGGGCCAGTTCACTGTCCCTCAGACTGTTGGAGGGCCGGACTAAAAAAAAACTATGAACAAATTCCTATGCACAAATGATTGTAAAATGTCTGATTTCACCTTTCAGCCTTTCTGTCATGGTCTATTTTTAGAACAGTGACCAAAGTATGTCAAGTACAGGGCGGGCTCCAAATATTGTTGTGGGGGCTTTGGAATACCTTCCCCTGTAAAAAAAAAAAAAGCAGAACTTTCCCAATGAAGCATTCCATCTAACCCAGGATCAGGTATCCTCCTGGGTTCTTTCCTCCCTAGCAGCCAGCGAGCGATTCGCCAGCCTGGCTGATGCCAATGGGAGTGAGGCGGAACAGAAAGCCTGAGAGCAACACATGGAGTAGCCGAGAGGGAAGGGCGGAGCAGGCATTGCCACGTGTAAGGTTTCCAACTCTGGGTCAGAAAATTCATGGAGAAAACTGTAACTCAGATACAGCTTTTGCAATTTGCATATCCCTCCAAAAGCAGGGGTCCCCAATCAACAGCCGTTGCAATCAACAGCCGTTGGGGGCCGGTTCCTCCTCTCCCTCGAGCCCCCACTGCACATGAATGGAGCCATCGTGGGGGGGGTGGGGGGGGGGGGGGGCTGGAGGGGGGGGGGGTGGGGGGGGGGGGGGGTGTGGGGGGGGGGGTGGTGTGGGGGGGGGGGGTTGGGGGGGGGGGGGGGTGGGGGGGGGGTGGGGTGGGGGGGGGGGGGGGTGGGGGGGGGGGGGGGTGGGGGGGGGGGGGGGTGGGGGGGGGGGGGGGTGGGGGGGGGGGGGGGTGGGGGGGGGGGGGGGTGGGGGGGGGGGGGGGTGGGGGGGGGGGGGGGTGGGGGGGGGGGGGGGTGGGGGGGGGGGGGGGTGGGGGGGGGGGGGGGTGGGGGGGGGGGGGGGTGGGGGGGGGGGGGGGTGGGGGGGGGGGGGGGTGGGGGGGGGGGGGGGTGGGGGGGGGGGGGGGTGGGGGGGGGGGGGGGTGGGGGGGGGGGGGGGTGGGGGGGGGGGGGGGTGGGGGGGGGGGGGGGTGGGGGGGGGGGGGGGTGGGGGGGGGGGGGGGTGGGGGGGGGGGGGGGTGGGGGGGGGGGGGGGTGGGGGGGGGGGGGGGTGGGGGGGGGGGGGGGTGGGGGGGGGGGGGGGTGGGGGGGGGGGGGGGTGGGGGGGGGGGGGGGTGGGGGGGGGGGGGGGTGGGGGGGGGGGGGGGTGGGGGGGGGGGGGGGTGGGGGGGGGGGGGGGTGGGGGGGGGGGGGGGTGGGGGGGGGGGGGGGTGGGGGGGGGGGGGGGTGGGGGGGGGGGGGGGTGGGGGGGGGGGGGGGTGGGGGGGGGGGGGGGTGGGGGGGGGGGGGGGTGGGGGGGGGGGGGGGTGGGGGGGGGGGGGGGTGGGGGGGGGGGGGGGTGGGGGGGGGGGGGGGTGGGGGGG
The DNA here is from genome assembly GCF_021028975.2 of Sphaerodactylus townsendi. Taxonomy (NCBI): domain Eukaryota; kingdom Metazoa; phylum Chordata; class Lepidosauria; order Squamata; family Sphaerodactylidae; genus Sphaerodactylus; species Sphaerodactylus townsendi. Next base: position 4,779,404 of record NC_059429.1, read on the forward strand.
GGGGGGGGTGGGGGGGGGGGGGGGTGGGGGGGGGGGGGGGTGGGGGGGGGGGGGGGTGGGGGGGGGGGGGGGTGGGGGGGGGGGGGGGTGGGGGGGGGGGGGGGTGGGGGGGGGGGGGGGTGGGGGGGGGGGGGGGTGGGGGGGGGGGGGGGTGGGGGGGGGGGGGGGTGGGGGGGGGGGGGGGTGGGGGGGGGGGGGGGTGGGGGGGGGGGGGGGTGGGGGGGGGGGGGGGTGGGGGGGGGGGGGGGTGGGGGGGGGGGGGGGTGGGGGGGGGGGGGGGTGGGGGGGGGGGGGGGTGGGGGGGGGGGGGGGTGGGGGGGGGGGGGGGTGGGGGGGGGGGGGGGTGGGGGGGGGGGGGGGTGGGGGGGGGGGGGGGTGGGGGGGGGGGGGGGTGGGGGGGGGGGGGGGTGGGGGGGGGGGGGGGTGGGGGGGGGGGGGGGTGGGGGGGGGGGGGGGTGGGGGGGGGGGGGGGTGGGGGGGGGGGGGGGTGGGGGGGGGGGGGGGTGGGGGGGGGGGGGGGTGGGGGGGGGGGGGGGTGGGGGGGGGGGGGGGTGGGGGGGGGGGGGGGTGGGGGGGGGGGGGGGTGGGGGGGGGGGGGGGTGGGGGGGGGGGGGGGTGGGGGGGGGGGGGGGTGGGGGGGGGGGGGGGTGGGGGGGGGGGGGGGTGGGGGGGGGGGGGGGTGGGGGGGGGGGGGGGTGGGGGGGGGGGGGGGTGGGGGGGGGGGGGGGTGGGGGGGGGGGGGGGTGGGGGGGGGGGGGGGTGGGGGGGGGGGGGGGTGGGGGGGGGGGGGGGTGGGGGGGGGGGGGGGTGGGGGGGGGGGGGGGTGGGGGGGGGGGGGGGTGGGGGGGGGGGGGGGTGGGGGGGGGGGGGGGTGGGGGGGGGGGGGGGTGGGGGGGGGGGGGGGTGGGGGGGGGGGGGGGTGGGGGGGGGGGGGGGTGGGGGGGGGGGGGGGTGGGGGGGGGGGGGGGTGGGGGGGGGGGGGGGTGGGGGGGGGGGGGGGTGGGGGGGGGGGGGGGTGGGGGGGGGGGGGGGTGGGGGGGGGGGGGGGTGGGGGGGGGGGGGGGTGGGGGGGGGGGGGGGTGGGGGGGGGGGGGGGTGGGGGGGGGGGGGGGTGGGGGGGGGGGGGGGTGGGGGGGGGGGGGGGTGGGGGGGGGGGGGGGTGGGGGGGGGGGGGGGTGGGGGGGGGGGGGGGTGGGGGGGGGGGGGGGTGGGGGGGGGGGGGGGTGGGGGGGGGGGGGGGTGGGGGGGGGGGGGGGTGGGGGGGGGGGGGGGTGGGGGGGGGGGGGGGTGGGGGGGGGGGGGGGTGGGGGGGGGGGGGGGTGGGGGGGGGGGGGGGTGGGGGGGGGGGGGGGTGGGGGGGGGGGGGGGTGGGGGGGGGGGGGGGTGGGGGGGGGGGGGGGTGGGGGGGGGGGGGGGTGGGGGGGGGGGGGGGTGGGGGGGGGGGGGGGTGGGGGGGGGGGGGGGTGGGGGGGGGGGGGGGTGGGGGGGGGGGGGGGTGGGGGGGGGGGGGGGTGGGGGGGGGGGGGGGTGGGGGGGGGGGGGGGTGGGGGGGGGGGGGGGTGGGGGGGGGGGGGGGTGGGGGGGGGGGGGGGTGGGGGGGGGGGGGGGTGGGGGGGGGGGGGGGTGGGGGGGGGGGGGGGTGGGGGGGGGGGGGGGTGGGGGGGGGGGGGGGTGGGGGGGGGGGGGGGTGGGGGGGGGGGGGGGTGGGGGGGGGGGGGGGTGGGGGGGGGGGGGGGTGGGGGGGGGGGGGGGTGGGGGGGGGGGGGGGTGGGGGGGGGGGGGGGTGGGGGGGGGGGGGGGTGGGGGGGGGGGGGGGTGGGGGGGGGGGGGGGTGGGGGGGGGGGGGGGTGGGGGGGGGGGGGGGTGGGGGGGGGGGGGGGTGGGGGGGGGGGGGGGTGGGGGGGGGGGGGGGTGGGGGGGGGGGGGGGTGGGGGGGGGGGGGGGTGGGGGGGGGGGGGGGTGGGGGGGGGGGGGGGTGGGGGGGGGGGGGGGTGGGGGGGGGGGGGGGTGGGGGGGGGGGGGGGTGGGGGGGGGGGGGGGTGGGGGGGGGGGGGGGTGGGGGGGGGGGGGGGTGGGGGGGGGGGGGGGTGGGGGGGGGGGGGGGTGGGGGGGGGGGGGGGTGGGGGGGGGGGGGGGTGGGGGGGGGGGGGGGTGGGGGGGGGGGGGGGTGGGGGGGGGGGGGGGTGGGGGGGGGGGGGGGTGGGGGGGGGGGGGGGTGGGGGGGGGGGGGGGTGGGGGGGGGGGGGGGTGGGGGGGGGGGGGGGTGGGGGGGGGGGGGGGTGGGGGGGGGGGGGGGTGGGGGGGGGGGGGGGTGGGGGGGGGGGGGGGTGGGGGGGGGGGGGGGTGGGGGGGGGGGGGGGTGGGGGGGGGGGGGGGTGGGGGGGGGGGGGGGTGGGGGGGGGGGGGGGTGGGGGGGGGGGGGGGTGGGGGGGGGGGGGGGTGGGGGGGGGGGGGGGTGGGGGGGGGGGGGGGTGGGGGGGGGGGGGGGTGGGGGGGGGGGGGGGTGGGGGGGGGGGGGGGTGGGGGGGGGGGGGGGTGGGGGGGGGGGGGGGTGGGGGGGGGGGGGGGTGGGGGGGGGGGGGGGTGGGGGGGGGGGGGGGTGGGGGGGGGGGGGGGTGGGGGGGGGGGGGGGTGGGGGGGGGGGGGGGTGGGGGGGGGGGGGGGTGGGGGGGGGGGGGGGTGGGGGGGGGGGGGGGTGGGGGGGGGGGGGGGTGGGGGGGGGGGGGGGTGGGGGGGGGGGGGGGTGGGGGGGGGGGGGGGTGGGGGGGGGGGGGGGTGGGGGGGGGGGGGGGTGGGGGGGGGGGGGGGTGGGGGGGGGGGGGGGTGGGGGGGGGGGGGGGTGGGGGGGGGGGGGGGTGGGGGGGGGGGGGGGTGGGGGGGGGGGGGGGTGGGGGGGGGGGGGGGTGGGGGGGGGGGGGGGTGGGGGGGGGGGGGGGTGGGGGGGGGGGGGGGTGGGGGGGGGGGGGGGTGGGGGGGGGGGGGGGTGGGGGGGGGGGGGGGTGGGGGGGGGGGGGGGTGGGGGGGGGGGGGGGTGGGGGGGGGGGGGGGTGGGGGGGGGGGGGGGTGGGGGGGGGGGGGGGTGGGGGGGGGGGGGGGTGGGGGGGGGGGGGGGTGGGGGGGGGGGGGGGTGGGGGGGGGGGGGGGTGGGGGGGGGGGGGGGTGGGGGGGGGGGGGGGTGGGGGGGGGGGGGGGTGGGGGGGGGGGGGGGTGGGGGGGGGGGGGGGTGGGGGGGGGGGGGGGTGGGGGGGGGGGGGGGTGGGGGGGGGGGGGGGTGGGGGGGGGGGGGGGTGGGGGGGGGGGGGGGTGGGGGGGGGGGGGGGTGGGGGGGGGGGGGGGTGGGGGGGGGGGGGGGTGGGGGGGGGGGGGGGTGGGGGGGGGGGGGGGTGGGGGGGGGGGGGGGTGGGGGGGGGGGGGGGTGGGGGGGGGGGGGGGTGGGGGGGGGGGGGGGTGGGGGGGGGGGGGGGTGGGGGGGGGGGGGGGTGGGGGGGGGGGGGGGTGGGGGGGGGGGGGGGTGGGGGGGGGGGGGGGTGGGGGGGGGGGGGGGTGGGGGGGGGGGGGGGTGGGGGGGGGGGGGGGTGGGGGGGGGGGGGGGTGGGGGGGGGGGGGGGTGGGGGGGGGGGGGGGTGGGGGGGGGGGGGGGTGGGGGGGGGGGGGGGTGGGGGGGGGGGGGGGTGGGGGGGGGGGGGGGTGGGGGGGGGGGGGGGTGGGGGGGGGGGGGGGTGGGGGGGGGGGGGGGTGGGGGGGGGGGGGGGTGGGGGGGGGGGGGGGTGGGGGGGGGGGGGGGTGGGGGGGGGGGGGGGTGGGGGGGGGGGGGGGTGGGGGGGGGGGGGGGTGGGGGGGGGGGGGGGTGGGGGGGGGGGGGGGTGGGGGGGGGGGGGGGTGGGGGGGGGGGGGGGTGGGGGGGGGGGGGGGTGGGGGGGGGGGGGGGTGGGGGGGGGGGGGGGTGGGGGGGGGGGGGGGTGGGGGGGGGGGGGGGTGGGGGGGGGGGGGGGTGGGGGGGGGGGGGGGTGGGGGGGGGGGGGGGTGGGGGGGGGGGGGGGTGGGGGGGGGGGGGGGTGGGGGGGGGGGGGGGTGGGGGGGGGGGGGGGTGGGGGGGGGGGGGGGTGGGGGGGGGGGGGGGTGGGGGGGGGGGGGGGTGGGGGGGGGGGGGGGTGGGGGGGGGGGGGGGTGGGGGGGGGGGGGGGTGGGGGGGGGGGGGGGTGGGGGGGGGGGGGGGTGGGGGGGGGGGGGGGTGGGGGGGGGGGGGGGTGGGGGGGGGGGGGGGTGGGGGGGGGGGGGGGTGGGGGGGGGGGGGGGTGGGGGGGGGGGGGGGTGGGGGGGGGGGGGGGTGGGGGGGGGGGGGGGTGGGGGGGGGGGGGGGTGGGGGGGGGGGGGGGTGGGGGGGGGGGGGGGTGGGGGGGGGGGGGGGTGGGGGGGGGGGGGGGTGGGGGGGGGGGGGGGTGGGGGGGGGGGGGGGTGGGGGGGGGGGGGGGTGGGGGGGGGGGGGGGTGGGGGGGGGGGGGGGTGGGGGGGGGGGGGGGTGGGGGGGGGGGGGGGTGGGGGGGGGGGGGGGTGGGGGGGGGGGGGGGTGGGGGGGGGGGGGGGTGGGGGGGGGGGGGGGTGGGGGGGGGGGGGGGTGGGGGGGGGGGGGGGTGGGGGGGGGGGGGGGTGGGGGGGGGGGGGGGTGGGGGGGGGGGGGGGTGGGGGGGGGGGGGGGTGGGGGGGGGGGGGGGTGGGGGGGGGGGGGGGTGGGGGGGGGGGGGGGTGGGGGGGGGGGGGGGTGGGGGGGGGGGGGGGTGGGGGGGGGGGGGGGTGGGGGGGGGGGGGGGTGGGGGGGGGGGGGGGTGGGGGGGGGGGGGGGTGGGGGGGGGGGGGGGTGGGGGGGGGGGGGGGTGGGGGGGGGGGGGGGTGGGGGGGGGGGGGGGTGGGGGGGGGGGGGGGTGGGGGGGGGGGGGGGTGGGGGGGGGGGGGGGTGGGGGGGGGGGGGGGTGGGGGGGGGGGGGGGTGGGGGGGGGGGGGGGTGGGGGGGGGGGGGGGTGGGGGGGGGGGGGGGTGGGGGGGGGGGGGGGTGGGGGGGGGGGGGGGTGGGGGGGGGGGGGGGTGGGGGGGGGGGGGGGTGGGGGGGGGGGGGGGTGGGGGGGGGGGGGGGTGGGGGGGGGGGGGGGTGGGGGGGGGGGGGGGTGGGGGGGGGGGGGGGTGGGGGGGGGGGGGGGTGGGGGGGGGGGGGGGTGGGGGGGGGGGGGGGTGGGGGGGGGGGGGGGTGGGGGGGGGGGGGGGTGGGGGGGGGGGGGGGTGGGGGGGGGGGGGGGTGGGGGGGGGGGGGGGTGGGGGGGGGGGGGGGTGGGGGGGGGGGGGGGTGGGGGGGGGGGGGGGTGGGGGGGGGGGGGGGTGGGGGGGGGGGGGGGTGGGGGGGGGGGGGGGTGGGGGGGGGGGGGGGTGGGGGGGGGGGGGGGTGGGGGGGGGGGGGGGTGGGGGGGGGGGGGGGTGGGGGGGGGGGGGGGTGGGGGGGGGGGGGGGTGGGGGGGGGGGGGGGTGGGGGGGGGGGGGGGTGGGGGGGGGGGGGGGTGGGGGGGGGGGGGGGTGGGGGGGGGGGGGGGTGGGGGGGGGGGGGGGTGGGGGGGGGGGGGGGTGGGGGGGGGGGGGGGTGGGGGGGGGGGGGGGTGGGGGGGGGGGGGGGTGGGGGGGGGGGGGGGTGGGGGGGGGGGGGGGTGGGGGGGGGGGGGGGTGGGGGGGGGGGGGGGTGGGGGGGGGGGGGGGTGGGGGGGGGGGGGGGTGGGGGGGGGGGGGGGTGGGGGGGGGGGGGGGTGGGGGGGGGGGGGGGTGGGGGGGGGGGGGGGTGGGGGGGGGGGGGGGTGGGGGGGGGGGGGGGTGGGGGGGGGGGGGGGTGGGGGGGGGGGGGGGTGGGGGGGGGGGGGGGTGGGGGGGGGGGGGGGTGGGGGGGGGGGGGGGTGGGGGGGGGGGGGGGTGGGGGGGGGGGGGGGTGGGGGGGGGGGGGGGTGGGGGGGGGGGGGGGTGGGGGGGGGGGGGGGTGGGGGGGGGGGGGGGTGGGGGGGGGGGGGGGTGGGGGGGGGGGGGGGTGGGGGGGGGGGGGGGTGGGGGGGGGGGGGGGTGGGGGGGGGGGGGGGTGGGGGGGGGGGGGGGTGGGGGGGGGGGGGGGTGGGGGGGGGGGGGGGTGGGGGGGGGGGGGGGTGGGGGGGGGGGGGGGTGGGGGGGGGGGGGGGTGGGGGGGGGGGGGGGTGGGGGGGGGGGGGGGTGGGGGGGGGGGGGGGTGGGGGGGGGGGGGGGTGGGGGGGGGGGGGGGTGGGGGGGGGGGGGGGTGGGGGGGGGGGGGGGTGGGGGGGGGGGGGGGTGGGGGGGGGGGGGGGTGGGGGGGGGGGGGGGTGGGGGGGGGGGGGGGTGGGGGGGGGGGGGGGTGGGGGGGGGGGGGGGTGGGGGGGGGGGGGGGTGGGGGGGGGGGGGGGTGGGGGGGGGGGGGGGTGGGGGGGGGGGGGGGTGGGGGGGGGGGGGGGTGGGGGGGGGGGGGGGTGGGGGGGGGGGGGGGTGGGGGGGGGGGGGGGTGGGGGGGGGGGGGGGTGGGGGGGGGGGGGGGTGGGGGGGGGGGGGGGTGGGGGGGGGGGGGGGTGGGGGGGGGGGGGGGTGGGGGGGGGGGGGGGTGGGGGGGGGGGGGGGTGGGGGGGGGGGGGGGTGGGGGGGGGGGGGGGTGGGGGGGGGGGGGGGTGGGGGGGGGGGGGGGTGGGGGGGGGGGGGGGTGGGGGGGGGGGGGGGTGGGGGGGGGGGGGGGTGGGGGGGGGGGGGGGTGGGGGGGGGGGGGGGTGGGGGGGGGGGGGGGTGGGGGGGGGGGGGGGTGGGGGGGGGGGGGGGTGGGGGGGGGGGGGGGTGGGGGGGGGGGGGGGTGGGGGGGGGGGGGGGTGGGGGGGGGGGGGGGTGGGGGGGGGGGGGGGTGGGGGGGGGGGGGGGTGGGGGGGGGGGGGGGTGGGGGGGGGGGGGGGTGGGGGGGGGGGGGGGTGGGGGGGGGGGGGGGTGGGGGGGGGGGGGGGTGGGGGGGGGGGGGGGTGGGGGGGGGGGGGGGTGGGGGGGGGGGGGGGTGGGGGGGGGGGGGGGTGGGGGGGGGGGGGGGTGGGGGGGGGGGGGGGTGGGGGGGGGGGGGGGTGGGGGGGGGGGGGGGTGGGGGGGGGGGGGGGTGGGGGGGGGGGGGGGTGGGGGGGGGGGGGGGTGGGGGGGGGGGGGGGTGGGGGGGGGGGGGGGTGGGGGGGGGGGGGGGTGGGGGGGGGGGGGGGTGGGGGGGGGGGGGGGTGGGGGGGGGGGGGGGTGGGGGGGGGGGGGGGTGGGGGGGGGGGGGGGTGGGGGGGGGGGGGGGTGGGGGGGGGGGGGGGTGGGGGGGGGGGGGGGTGGGGGGGGGGGGGGGTGGGGGGGGGGGGGGGTGGGGGGGGGGGGGGGTGGGGGGGGGGGGGGGTGGGGGGGGGGGGGGGTGGGGGGGGGGGGGGGTGGGGGGGGGGGGGGGTGGGGGGGGGGGGGGGTGGGGGGGGGGGGGGGTGGGGGGGGGGGGGGGTGGGGGGGGGGGGGGGTGGGGGGGGGGGGGGGTGGGGGGGGGGGGGGGTGGGGGGGGGGGGGGGTGGGGGGGGGGGGGGGTGGGGGGGGGGGGGGGTGGGGGGGGGGGGGGGTGGGGGGGGGGGGGGGTGGGGGGGGGGGGGGGTGGGGGGGGGGGGGGGTGGGGGGGGGGGGGGGTGGGGGGGGGGGGGGGTGGGGGGGGGGGGGGGTGGGGGGGGGGGGGGGTGGGGGGGGGGGGGGGTGGGGGGGGGGGGGGGTGGGGGGGGGGGGGGGTGGGGGGGGGGGGGGGTGGGGGGGGGGGGGGGTGGGGGGGGGGGGGGGTGGGGGGGGGGGGGGGTGGGGGGGGGGGGGGGTGGGGGGGGGGGGGGGTGGGGGGGGGGGGGGGTGGGGGGGGGGGGGGGTGGGGGGGGGGGGGGGTGGGGGGGGGGGGGGGTGGGGGGGGGGGGGGGTGGGGGGGGGGGGGGGTGGGGGGGGGGGGGGGTGGGGGGGGGGGGGGGTGGGGGGGGGGGGGGGTGGGGGGGGGGGGGGGTGGGGGGGGGGGGGGGTGGGGGGGGGGGGGGGTGGGGGGGGGGGGGGGTGGGGGGGGGGGGGGGTGGGGGGGGGGGGGGGTGGGGGGGGGGGGGGGTGGGGGGGGGGGGGGGTGGGGGGGGGGGGGGGTGGGGGGGGGGGGGGGTGGGGGGGGGGGGGGGTGGGGGGGGGGGGGGGTGGGGGGGGGGGGGGGTGGGGGGGGGGGGGGGTGGGGGGGGGGGGGGGTGGGGGGGGGGGGGGGTGGGGGGGGGGGGGGGTGGGGGGGGGGGGGGGTGGGGGGGGGGGGGGGTGGGGGGGGGGGGGGGTGGGGGGGGGGGGGGGTGGGGGGGGGGGGGGGTGGGGGGGGGGGGGGGTGGGGGGGGGGGGGGGTGGGGGGGGGGGGGGGTGGGGGGGGGGGGGGGTGGGGGGGGGGGGGGGTGGGGGGGGGGGGGGGTGGGGGGGGGGGGGGGTGGGGGGGGGGGGGGGTGGGGGGGGGGGGGGGTGGGGGGGGGGGGGGGTGGGGGGGGGGGGGGGTGGGGGGGGGGGGGGGTGGGGGGGGGGGGGGGTGGGGGGGGGGGGGGGTGGGGGGGGGGGGGGGTGGGGGGGGGGGGGGGTGGGGGGGGGGGGGGGTGGGGGGGGGGGGGGGTGGGGGGGGGGGGGGGTGGGGGGGGGGGGGGGTGGGGGGGGGGGGGGGTGGGGGGGGGGGGGGGTGGGGGGGGGGGGGGGTGGGGGGGGGGGGGGGTGGGGGGGGGGGGGGGTGGGGGGGGGGGGGGGTGGGGGGGGGGGGGGGTGGGGGGGGGGGGGGGTGGGGGGGGGGGGGGGTGGGGGGGGGGGGGGGTGGGGGGGGGGGGGGGTGGGGGGGGGGGGGGGTGGGGGGGGGGGGGGGTGGGGGGGGGGGGGGGTGGGGGGGGGGGGGGGTGGGGGGGGGGGGGGGTGGGGGGGGGGGGGGGTGGGGGGGGGGGGGGGTGGGGGGGGGGGGGGGTGGGGGGGGGGGGGGGTGGGGGGGGGGGGGGGTGGGGGGGGGGGGGGGTGGGGGGGGGGGGGGGTGGGGGGGGGGGGGGGTGGGGGGGGGGGGGGGTGGGGGGGGGGGGGGGTGGGGGGGGGGGGGGGTGGGGGGGGGGGGGGGTGGGGGGGGGGGGGGGTGGGGGGGGGGGGGGGTGGGGGGGGGGGGGGGTGGGGGGGGGGGGGGGTGGGGGGGGGGGGGGGTGGGGGGGGGGGGGGGTGGGGGGGGGGGGGGGTGGGGGGGGGGGGGGGTGGGGGGGGGGGGGGGTGGGGGGGGGGGGGGGTGGGGGGGGGGGGGGGTGGGGGGGGGGGGGGGTGGGGGGGGGGGGGGGTGGGGGGGGGGGGGGGTGGGGGGGGGGGGGGGTGGGGGGGGGGGGGGGTGGGGGGGGGGGGGGGTGGGGGGGGGGGGGGGTGGGGGGGGGGGGGGGTGGGGGGGGGGGGGGGTGGGGGGGGGGGGGGGTGGGGGGGGGGGGGGGTGGGGGGGGGGGGGGGTGGGGGGGGGGGGGGGTGGGGGGGGGGGGGGGTGGGGGGGGGGGGGGGTGGGGGGGGGGGGGGGTGGGGGGGGGGGGGGGTGGGGGGGGGGGGGGGTGGGGGGGGGGGGGGGTGGGGGGGGGGGGGGGTGGGGGGGGGGGGGGGTGGGGGGGGGGGGGGGTGGGGGGGGGGGGGGGTGGGGGGGGGGGGGGGTGGGGGGGGGGGGGGGTGGGGGGGGGGGGGGGTGGGGGGGGGGGGGGGTGGGGGGGGGGGGGGGTGGGGGGGGGGGGGGGTGGGGGGGGGGGGGGGTGGGGGGGGGGGGGGGTGGGGGGGGGGGGGGGTGGGGGGGGGGGGGGGTGGGGGGGGGGGGGGGTGGGGGGGGGGGGGGGTGGGGGGGGGGGGGGGTGGGGGGGGGGGGGGGTGGGGGGGGGGGGGGGTGGGGGGGGGGGGGGGTGGGGGGGGGGGGGGGTGGGGGGGGGGGGGGGTGGGGGGGGGGGGGGGTGGGGGGGGGGGGGGGTGGGGGGGGGGGGGGGTGGGGGGGGGGGGGGGTGGGGGGGGGGGGGGGTGGGGGGGGGGGGGGGTGGGGGGGGGGGGGGGTGGGGGGGGGGGGGGGTGGGGGGGGGGGGGGGTGGGGGGGGGGGGGGGTGGGGGGGGGGGGGGGTGGGGGGGGGGGGGGGTGGGGGGGGGGGGGGGTGGGGGGGGGGGGGGGTGGGGGGGGGGGGGGGTGGGGGGGGGGGGGGGTGGGGGGGGGGGGGGGTGGGGGGGGGGGGGGGTGGGGGGGGGGGGGGGTGGGGGGGGGGGGGGGTGGGGGGGGGGGGGGGTGGGGGGGGGGGGGGGTGGGGGGGGGGGGGGGTGGGGGGGGGGGGGGGTGGGGGGGGGGGGGGGTGGGGGGGGGGGGGGGTGGGGGGGGGGGGGGGTGGGGGGGGGGGGGGGTGGGGGGGGGGGGGGGTGGGGGGGGGGGGGGGTGGGGGGGGGGGGGGGTGGGGGGGGGGGGGGGTGGGGGGGGGGGGGGGTGGGGGGGGGGGGGGGTGGGGGGGGGGGGGGGTGGGGGGGGGGGGGGGTGGGGGGGGGGGGGGGTGGGGGGGGGGGGGGGTGGGGGGGGGGGGGGGTGGGGGGGGGGGGGGGTGGGGGGGGGGGGGGGTGGGGGGGGGGGGGGGTGGGGGGGGGGGGGGGTGGGGGGGGGGGGGGGTGGGGGGGGGGGGGGGTGGGGGGGGGGGGGGGTGGGGGGGGGGGGGGGTGGGGGGGGGGGGGGGTGGGGGGGGGGGGGGGTGGGGGGGGGGGGGGGTGGGGGGGGGGGGGGGTGGGGGGGGGGGGGGGTGGGGGGGGGGGGGGGTGGGGGGGGGGGGGGGTGGGGGGGGGGGGGGGTGGGGGGGGGGGGGGGTGGGGGGGGGGGGGGGTGGGGGGGGGGGGGGGTGGGGGGGGGGGGGGGTGGGGGGGGGGGGGGGTGGGGGGGGGGGGGGGTGGGGGGGGGGGGGGGTGGGGGGGGGGGGGGGTGGGGGGGGGGGGGGGTGGGGGGGGGGGGGGGTGGGGGGGGGGGGGGGTGGGGGGGGGGGGGGGTGGGGGGGGGGGGGGGTGGGGGGGGGGGGGGGTGGGGGGGGGGGGGGGTGGGGGGGGGGGGGGGTGGGGGGGGGGGGGGGTGGGGGGGGGGGGGGGTGGGGGGGGGGGGGGGTGGGGGGGGGGGGGGGTGGGGGGGGGGGGGGGTGGGGGGGGGGGGGGGTGGGGGGGGGGGGGGGTGGGGGGGGGGGGGGGTGGGGGGGGGGGGGGGTGGGGGGGGGGGGGGGTGGGGGGGGGGGGGGGTGGGGGGGGGGGGGGGTGGGGGGGGGGGGGGGTGGGGGGGGGGGGGGGTGGGGGGGGGGGGGGGTGGGGGGGGGGGGGGGTGGGGGGGGGGGGGGGTGGGGGGGGGGGGGGGTGGGGGGGGGGGGGGGTGGGGGGGGGGGGGGGTGGGGGGGGGGGGGGGTGGGGGGGGGGGGGGGTGGGGGGGGGGGGGGGTGGGGGGGGGGGGGGGTGGGGGGGGGGGGGGGTGGGGGGGGGGGGGGGTGGGGGGGGGGGGGGGTGGGGGGGGGGGGGGGTGGGGGGGGGGGGGGGTGGGGGGGGGGGGGGGTGGGGGGGGGGGGGGGTGGGGGGGGGGGGGGGTGGGGGGGGGGGGGGGTGGGGGGGGGGGGGGGTGGGGGGGGGGGGGGGTGGGGGGGGGGGGGGGTGGGGGGGGGGGGGGGTGGGGGGGGGGGGGGGTGGGGGGGGGGGGGGGTGGGGGGGGGGGGGGGTGGGGGGGGGGGGGGGTGGGGGGGGGGGGGGGTGGGGGGGGGGGGGGGTGGGGGGGGGGGGGGGTGGGGGGGGGGGGGGGTGGGGGGGGGGGGGGGTGGGGGGGGGGGGGGGTGGGGGGGGGGGGGGGTGGGGGGGGGGGGGGGTGGGGGGGGGGGGGGGTGGGGGGGGGGGGGGGTGGGGGGGGGGGGGGGTGGGGGGGGGGGGGGGTGGGGGGGGGGGGGGGTGGGGGGGGGGGGGGGTGGGGGGGGGGGGGGGTGGGGGGGGGGGGGGGTGGGGGGGGGGGGGGGTGGGGGGGGGGGGGGGTGGGGGGGGGGGGGGGTGGGGGGGGGGGGGGGTGGGGGGGGGGGGGGGTGGGGGGGGGGGGGGGTGGGGGGGGGGGGGGGTGGGGGGGGGGGGGGGTGGGGGGGGGGGGGGGTGGGGGGGGGGGGGGGTGGGGGGGGGGGGGGGTGGGGGGGGGGGGGGGTGGGGGGGGGGGGGGGTGGGGGGGGGGGGGGGTGGGGGGGGGGGGGGGTGGGGGGGGGGGGGGGTGGGGGGGGGGGGGGGTGGGGGGGGGGGGGGGTGGGGGGGGGGGGGGGTGGGGGGGGGGGGGGGTGGGGGGGGGGGGGGGTGGGGGGGGGGGGGGGTGGGGGGGGGGGGGGGTGGGGGGGGGGGGGGGTGGGGGGGGGGGGGGGTGGGGGGGGGGGGGGGTGGGGGGGGGGGGGGGTGGGGGGGGGGGGGGGTGGGGGGGGGGGGGGGTGGGGGGGGGGGGGGGTGGGGGGGGGGGGGGGTGGGGGGGGGGGGGGGTGGGGGGGGGGGGGGGTGGGGGGGGGGGGGGGTGGGGGGGGGGGGGGGTGGGGGGGGGGGGGGGTGGGGGGGGGGGGGGGTGGGGGGGGGGGGGGGTGGGGGGGGGGGGGGGTGGGGGGGGGGGGGGGTGGGGGGGGGGGGGGGTGGGGGGGGGGGGGGGTGGGGGGGGGGGGGGGTGGGGGGGGGGGGGGGTGGGGGGGGGGGGGGGTGGGGGGGGGGGGGGGTGGGGGGGGGGGGGGGTGGGGGGGGGGGGGGGTGGGGGGGGGGGGGGGTGGGGGGGGGGGGGGGTGGGGGGGGGGGGGGGTGGGGGGGGGGGGGGGTGGGGGGGGGGGGGGGTGGGGGGGGGGGGGGGTGGGGGGGGGGGGGGGTGGGGGGGGGGGGGGGTGGGGGGGGGGGGGGGTGGGGGGGGGGGGGGGTGGGGGGGGGGGGGGGTGGGGGGGGGGGGGGGTGGGGGGGGGGGGGGGTGGGGGGGGGGGGGGGTGGGGGGGGGGGGGGGTGGGGGGGGGGGGGGGTGGGGGGGGGGGGGGGTGGGGGGGGGGGGGGGTGGGGGGGGGGGGGGGTGGGGGGGGGGGGGGGTGGGGGGGGGGGGGGGTGGGGGGGGGGGGGGGTGGGGGGGGGGGGGGGTGGGGGGGGGGGGGGGTGGGGGGGGGGGGGGGTGGGGGGGGGGGGGGGTGGGGGGGGGGGGGGGTGGGGGGGGGGGGGGGTGGGGGGGGGGGGGGGTGGGGGGGGGGGGGGGTGGGGGGGGGGGGGGGTGGGGGGGGGGGGGGGTGGGGGGGGGGGGGGGTGGGGGGGGGGGGGGGTGGGGGGGGGGGGGGGTGGGGGGGGGGGGGGGTGGGGGGGGGGGGGGGTGGGGGGGGGGGGGGGTGGGGGGGGGGGGGGGTGGGGGGGGGGGGGGGTGGGGGGGGGGGGGGGTGGGGGGGGGGGGGGGTGGGGGGGGGGGGGGGTGGGGGGGGGGGGGGGTGGGGGGGGGGGGGGGTGGGGGGGGGGGGGGGTGGGGGGGGGGGGGGGTGGGGGGGGGGGGGGGTGGGGGGGGGGGGGGGTGGGGGGGGGGGGGGGTGGGGGGGGGGGGGGGTGGGGGGGGGGGGGGGTGGGGGGGGGGGGGGGTGGGGGGGGGGGGGGGTGGGGGGGGGGGGGGGTGGGGGGGGGGGGGGGTGGGGGGGGGGGGGGGTGGGGGGGGGGGGGGGTGGGGGGGGGGGGGGGTGGGGGGGGGGGGGGGTGGGGGGGGGGGGGGGTGGGGGGGGGGGGGGGTGGGGGGGGGGGGGGGTGGGGGGGGGGGGGGGTGGGGGGGGGGGGGGGTGGGGGGGGGGGGGGGTGGGGGGGGGGGGGGGTGGGGGGGGGGGGGGGTGGGGGGGGGGGGGGGTGGGGGGGGGGGGGGGTGGGGGGGGGGGGGGGTGGGGGGGGGGGGGGGTGGGGGGGGGGGGGGGTGGGGGGGGGGGGGGGTGGGGGGGGGGGGGGGTGGGGGGGGGGGGGGGTGGGGGGGGGGGGGGGTGGGGGGGGGGGGGGGTGGGGGGGGGGGGGGGTGGGGGGGGGGGGGGGTGGGGGGGGGGGGGGGTGGGGGGGGGGGGGGGTGGGGGGGGGGGGGGGTGGGGGGGGGGGGGGGTGGGGGGGGGGGGGGGTGGGGGGGGGGGGGGGTGGGGGGGGGGGGGGGTGGGGGGGGGGGGGGGTGGGGGGGGGGGGGGGTGGGGGGGGGGGGGGGTGGGGGGGGGGGGGGGTGGGGGGGGGGGGGGGTGGGGGGGGGGGGGGGTGGGGGGGGGGGGGGGTGGGGGGGGGGGGGGGTGGGGGGGGGGGGGGGTGGGGGGGGGGGGGGGTGGGGGGGGGGGGGGGTGGGGGGGGGGGGGGGTGGGGGGGGGGGGGGGTGGGGGGGGGGGGGGGTGGGGGGGGGGGGGGGTGGGGGGGGGGGGGGGTGGGGGGGGGGGGGGGTGGGGGGGGGGGGGGGTGGGGGGGGGGGGGGGTGGGGGGGGGGGGGGGTGGGGGGGGGGGGGGGTGGGGGGGGGGGGGGGTGGGGGGGGGGGGGGGTGGGGGGGGGGGGGGGTGGGGGGGGGGGGGGGTGGGGGGGGGGGGGGGTGGGGGGGGGGGGGGGTGGGGGGGGGGGGGGGTGGGGGGGGGGGGGGGTGGGGGGGGGGGGGGGTGGGGGGGGGGGGGGGTGGGGGGGGGGGGGGGTGGGGGGGGGGGGGGGTGGGGGGGGGGGGGGGTGGGGGGGGGGGGGGGTGGGGGGGGGGGGGGGTGGGGGGGGGGGGGGGTGGGGGGGGGGGGGGGTGGGGGGGGGGGGGGGTGGGGGGGGGGGGGGGTGGGGGGGGGGGGGGGTGGGGGGGGGGGGGGGTGGGGGGGGGGGGGGGTGGGGGGGGGGGGGGGTGGGGGGGGGGGGGGGTGGGGGGGGGGGGGGGTGGGGGGGGGGGGGGGTGGGGGGGGGGGGGGGTGGGGGGGGGGGGGGGTGGGGGGGGGGGGGGGTGGGGGGGGGGGGGGGTGGGGGGGGGGGGGGGTGGGGGGGGGGGGGGGTGGGGGGGGGGGGGGGTGGGGGGGGGGGGGGGTGGGGGGGGGGGGGGGTGGGGGGGGGGGGGGGTGGGGGGGGGGGGGGGTGGGGGGGGGGGGGGGTGGGGGGGGGGGGGGGTGGGGGGGGGGGGGGGTGGGGGGGGGGGGGGGTGGGGGGGGGGGGGGGTGGGGGGGGGGGGGGGTGGGGGGGGGGGGGGGTGGGGGGGGGGGGGGGTGGGGGGGGGGGGGGGTGGGGGGGGGGGGGGGTGGGGGGGGGGGGGGGTGGGGGGGGGGGGGGGTGGGGGGGGGGGGGGGTGGGGGGGGGGGGGGGTGGGGGGGGGGGGGGGTGGGGGGGGGGGGGGGTGGGGGGGGGGGGGGGTGGGGGGGGGGGGGGGTGGGGGGGGGGGGGGGTGGGGGGGGGGGGGGGTGGGGGGGGGGGGGGGTGGGGGGGGGGGGGGGTGGGGGGGGGGGGGGGTGGGGGGGGGGGGGGGTGGGGGGGGGGGGGGGTGGGGGGGGGGGGGGGTGGGGGGGGGGGGGGGTGGGGGGGGGGGGGGGTGGGGGGGGGGGGGGGTGGGGGGGGGGGGGGGTGGGGGGGGGGGGGGGTGGGGGGGGGGGGGGGTGGGGGGGGGGGGGGGTGGGGGGGGGGGGGGGTGGGGGGGGGGGGGGGTGGGGGGGGGGGGGGGTGGGGGGGGGGGGGGGTGGGGGGGGGGGGGGGTGGGGGGGGGGGGGGGTGGGGGGGGGGGGGGGTGGGGGGGGGGGGGGGTGGGGGGGGGGGGGGGTGGGGGGGGGGGGGGGTGGGGGGGGGGGGGGGTGGGGGGGGGGGGGGGTGGGGGGGGGGGGGGGTGGGGGGGGGGGGGGGTGGGGGGGGGGGGGGGTGGGGGGGGGGGGGGGTGGGGGGGGGGGGGGGTGGGGGGGGGGGGGGGTGGGGGGGGGGGGGGGTGGGGGGGGGGGGGGGTGGGGGGGGGGGGGGGTGGGGGGGGGGGGGGGTGGGGGGGGGGGGGGGTGGGGGGGGGGGGGGGTGGGGGGGGGGGGGGGTGGGGGGGGGGGGGGGTGGGGGGGGGGGGGGGTGGGGGGGGGGGGGGGTGGGGGGGGGGGGGGGTGGGGGGGGGGGGGGGTGGGGGGGGGGGGGGG